>NW_026722123.1:0-21285 GCF_029784015.1 Lycium ferocissimum | reverse complement strand
TTTTTTACAATATATACACAAATTATACAAAATACACAACTTTCCACCAAAGTCATAATTTATCCAAACCTTCTAATCTTCAACATACATATTCGTAACATATTTCCGTCTTCCAAGTTCATCAACAATCATCATAACTCACACCTTAACAGCTTAATTATCATAATGACACGAAATCATACTAATACGACATAATTCTCCACATTCCATTTTCAATGCTAACTTTCGTCATTTTACCTTCACTTACATTGTAAGGATCATAACAACACAACTAACTTATTAAACAAAACAAATCCATCATCATTTCACTTACACATAGGCCACGGCCAATATGCAATTCTTCAACTTCATCCAAATTTTCATTTCCAATACAATTTCCATAATATCCACAACTAGAACACAACAAAAATTCACTCATCTCAATTATTCCACACACACACCATGCACGACCCCATGCAAATACTCCTATCCACTTTGCCAACTTCTATATTTTCATATATTCTCCTCATTTACATATACTACGACACAAATAAACCTTCATATCATAAATAGAAAGAATGAATTCTTACCTTTTTCTTCAATCTTCTTCACTTGAGTAAGTTGTCTATTTGAAGAAACAAGTCCTCTTTCTTCCAAACCAATTGCACCAAGTCATAAAGCACCCTTGATTTAGTGGAGATACCACAAGAAACTAATTTTTGGAGAAAGATTTCAAAGAGGCAAAAACTTGGGTCTTGGCGAATGCCTTGTTCCCTTGGCTCTTATTGTTCTTGTTTTCTCCTTGTCTTCTTTTCTTGAATTTTCTACAAGCTTCACAACTACTTAATGATCCTTATATTAAAATTATCACATGGGATTTAATTAGGTCCATGGGCTTGGGCCTTGTTGGCCGGCCACCCATCTCTTTTGGGCTTGATGTTTTCCTCTTAATTTTTTTTTTAAGAACTTTCCAAGTCCAAAATCCTTAGCCCACATTGTTGGTAATTCATGAATCCACTTCTTGAAATTCCCATTTCGCCCTTAGTCTTTGCCAATATTTCCACGTCTAACTTTGTCACAACCAACTTATGAACCAAACAAGATCAATGCATTTCATTGTCCTTAACTTGTCTCGAAAATTTTGAGATTCCCAAAGGTGAAAAATATGAGTCATAACATAGTTCATATTAGTCCAAGTCATCTTCAATGCTCCCGAGTACGCACAAAATGCGAGGTATAACACTGGAGCTCGCCAATCCCGCTGGAACATCTTCTACTAATATCTTCAGCTCACCTGGGTGTACCTGCGCGGCATGAAACGCACCCGAAGAAAGGGGGGTCGATGCATTTTAATATGTACCGAGTATGTAAAGCATGAAATACAATAAGCAGGATCATACTGAAGTAAAGAGTACAGAGAAATCGGAAGGCTTGTCTTTCAAAACATTTATCATGCATAGACATATATCGGTAAGTAAAATCAAATCATAACCGTGTCATCATATCATCGTACATATATACCGTACCCGGCCCACTAGTGAGGGACTCGGTGAGAAAAATCATATCATAATCATAATCATGTATATATACATATATATATATATATATATATATATATATATATATATATATATATATATATATATATATATACATACCGCCCCTCTAGTGAGGGACTCGGTGAATAGCGTGTCCCGGCCCCGCTAGCAAGGGACTCGATATGCCATCCTGGCCGCCATCCCCATCTCATCACATCATCATATCATCATACATATATATATATATATATATATATATATATAGCGTACCCGGCCCTCTAGTGAGGGACTCGGTGAACAATGCGAGAAAGTTGCACGAATGCGTACCCGGCCCGGACTCGGTGAAAGATGCATTGAGGCATGCACGAGCGAGAGTAGTGAGAAACCATATGCATATAAAATCATAATCACGACTCGATGAAGTAGTCCAAATGGAATGTCACTTGAAAATCGGACCATAGTTATATCAAATATCTTTCGGACGTTATTCGGAAACATAGCATATATCATAACGTATTAGCAAAACCATAGGGATTGTGGTCATATGCCAAACCAATCCGAGTCCGCCTCGGAAGGTTATGAATACTATTCACCGGAGTACTTTCTACGAACAAATCGAAGCGATCCGAGCCTTTCTGCGAAAGCTACAGACGTTCGTAGTTTCAGAATTGTTTAGGAAACAAACTCTCTTTTGAAAACGAACTTTTATACAATCTTTGAAATCCATTCATGCGAAAAACATAAAGATCATAATCTGAGTACGTTAGGAATGTGAATGACAAGAAACACATAAGGATCATAATCATGCTCGGATCACAAGAGTAGAATTTTCTCGGGGTACGTGTCATAACTTACTTTTCACTAAGACATGCCAAAGAAAGAAGGGTTAAGCTTACATACCTTAGCCGCTTCCTAAGCTACTCCGAACTTACGTCTCGACTTCTCACGATCTACAATAACATCAATAGGCGTCGAACATTAGCCATAAACATCTAAGAATCCAATTCCAAACCATTACTTTTTCTACAGAAATTTCGACAGCATTTCCCCTATAAATTGGACATCCCCGAGAATTTAACTCGGCCAAATCATTACCAACAATACCAACAAACATAATAGCAATATCAATAATCAATCCCGACGCATTCTAACATTAGTAACTCTTTCTCACATACTCCAACATTTCATTATATTCAATTCGACTGCTTGCATTCAAATCAACATAACCATTCATACATTCAATTACTAATCCGAACCCATTCAAACAATATTCGAGAATGCTTTAAACGATTCATAGAATATTTCAAACAACCCGAACAAAGCTTCAACTCACCCGAAATCACTCCCAAACCCGAGAACAACACTAACACATTTCCTTCTTCCACATTCATAAATTATGTCAACAATACATACGTTTACAATTTCATTTTCATAAATTCAAGAAACCATATCAAGATCACATCACCTCCCAATTCAGCCCACACAATTATAACCTTAACTTGAATCATTAAATCTTCATTTTACATCATAGAATCCATAACGACGACAACTAAAATACTAAATAAAATTTGTTCATTCCTTAACATACAAAACCATCCATTTTCGGCTAACACCTCCACACACAAGTTCCATGATTTTTATCCATTTCCACACACCACAACAACATACAAACATGCTAAATACAATGACTTCACCATTCCTTGACAACATCCTATATGCACGGCCACAACAACAACACACGGCTACAACTTCAACATCATACTTTCATGCATTTCATTCATTCCTACATATCACAACATTCACAAATCATCCATAAAACATGTAAGGAAGATTGAACCTCACCTTTTCCATTCAATTTCTTCACTCGGCTAGGATGTTGTTTTGCGACAACGAGCGGTTTTCTTGTTGCAACAACTACTCTACGTTAACGAGGGCCTTCCAATTGGTATGAAAGCTAGAAGAAACAAATTTTTCATGATCAATTCCATGGGCTGGTTCGGCCAGCCCCCTCTTGGCCGTTTTTCTCCTTCTTTTTTTCTCTTCATTTTTCTTGAAATTTCTAGGAGGTCAATTGATGAAGATGACTAAGTTGTCATCTTATATATACATTTATAATTAATACATGTGGCCTATGGCCCACATGTCACATGCAAGGCCACATGGCCATTTTTTTCATGAAATAAAATTTCCAAAACCTCACTTTTGGCCCCAAATTTTCATGAAATGTCTAACTTCCCATAATTCATTTTTGGTCCCATATTTCATGAAATATTAGTTTCCATAATTCACTTTTACCCCAAATTTTCCTTAATATCTCCATCCCATGAAATCATAAGACACTTATGTCTTACAACAAAGTCGGAAAATAACCTCGTCCATAATTGTCGCAACCAACTTAAAAATATTTCGACGTAAAAAATGCGAGATATGACAACCCATACTTTGAATCCCATGGATTGTCAATTACAAGTCATGAACATATTACTCTACTCCACGAGTCATGCATGTTTTCATGTTTCATACAAGTTATATTATGTATCTATATACATGTTAGATTATATTTACAAGTCATGTTTACGAACCATGTTTACATGTTATGTTACAAGCAATGCTCACAAGTTATGTTTTACAAACCATTGGCTCAGATGCCACCTATATTCATGTTCATATTTTTTTTAGAGTTACACAGATTACCGAGAAGGCTCAGATAGCCTGAAACTACGTATGCCAACATAGGATAAGGGTCGCTCCACCCATTTAGGACAAAACATTCATGTTTCTCATTACGGGATATTTTATGGATCCATTTATGTCATGCTCATGTCTCTATCACGACCCGACTAGGGCCGTGACGGGCACCCGGGGGTTAACCACCGAGCACCACTCATTCTATTACTCATCTACTTTCATTCACGTATCTTATACTCACAATTATGGAAACTATTATCATTTGGAACATATTCACTTTATATAGATGAGCCATTTGGCTATCAAAATATTATATATATATATATATATATATATATATATATACATATATGCATATACATATGAGAAACTTGTGAGACCATACTACCCACAGCTGCGCATCTACGAGCCTCTACTAGAGTACTAGACATATAGACGGGACAGGGCCCCGTCATGCCCAAAACACGTATATACCAAAAGAATAAATCAATGGCACCTCCGAAGCAATGGAGTGCTCTCAATCAGCTAATAGCTCCTACGAGTCTAGATCGCCTCCCTGTCTACCTGTGGGCATGAACACAGCGTCCAAAGAAAACGAACGGCAGTACAAACATTGTACTGAGTATGTAAGGCATAAAAAATAATGAAACATCAAATGAAATGAGGAGGCATCAAATGAGGAGCAATGTTTTAATCGATCGTGAATCATAAAAGAAATAATGCGCCGACTTACTACATCATCATATCATGTATGCATAAATGTACGAAATGTAATAATCATTAGCGTCTTTATTCATTTCTCTTGTCATTTATAATCATAGAAAACGACTTTCATATAGAACATATTTACTTATATAACGTAGGCCCTTTGGGCTATCAAAATAATAATAATATACATAGGCTTTCATTTACATAATGACTATGGGACCATACTACCCACACATACGTATCTACGAGCCTTTACTGGAATACTAGACATATGGACGGGACAGGACCCCGCCGTGCCCAAAATACATGTACACAAAATGATGTCTCAAAATAGCACCTCCGGAATAAAGGAGGGCTTCTGCAACTCCGCTGATGGCTACTGTGAATCGGCACCGTCTCCCTGTCTACCTGTGGGCATGAACACAGCGTCCAAAGAGAAGGACGTCAGTACGAATATTGTACTGAGTATGTAAAGCATGAGCGAAAATGATGGAGAAACATAACGGTAATATATGAAATAACATAAGATGGGAGACATTAACATTCTCTTCATAGTACTTACCTTTTCCGTAGGGACGTTCCATGTTCTATTTCGTGCTCGTATACATACATTCATATCTTTTACTTACTTACCTTTCATATCTAGTCTCACTTGTCATACTCATGCTCGTACCACGTACTTTGCATATACATAGCCCTTACTCGGCACTTACATGGTATTAACATATCCGTACTCTAATCAACTTGTCATATACATAGCATAAGCGTACTCGTAAAGATATCATATACTTATCTCATTCGTACTCACATGACGTGATGCATATGATAATCATACATAACATAATCATACTTATATAGATATCATAAGCATCGTATATAAGCATATACATATAACATAATCGCATTCGGTACCATTCGTAGCTACGTATTCATATAGATTAGTATCATTCGTACTCGGCCCCTCTCGGGCTCGATGGGATCGCTAGCATACGTACTCGGCCCTCTTGGCTCGATGGCATTCTTGGGCGGTATACGTACTCGGCCCTCTTGGGCTCGATGGGACCCTTTGCATACGTACTCGGCCCTCTTGGGCTCGATAGGCGTGGGATTATACGTACTCGGCCCTCATGGGCTCGATGGGCTTAGCGGCATCCGTACTCGGCCCTCATGGGCTCGATAGACTTAATGGTACACGTACTCAGCCCCTCTGGGCTCGATACATACATATATACATATACATCACATAGGGGTATCATGCCCTTAACATAGCTAGTCATCATCCTGCATTCATCATACACATACATATACTTATCATAATGTCGCATATATTTATACACATTTGATCATTATCCGTATTCGGCCTCATAGGCTCGACAGCATATCGTATTCGGCCACGAGGGCTCGATCACATCACATATATCTCATATCGTACATGCGTCACAGGCTCATTACTATCATTGTTTCATAGTCATGTTGTAGCTTTGTTTTACTATACATATATGTGCATACATACACCATATACATCATATACTTGTCATCATACATTATCGTAGGTTCATCGCTATCATTTGTTTCATGAACATATTATTCTTTCATCTTTAATCGTGTCATAATCGCATCATAAGCATATCATATTTTAGCATTCTTACGTCACATATAACTATGCATATCCTTAACACATACATTTGAACTCAAGACATCTACGTATTTATATCGGGGTGACATAAGGTCGTGGACCCCGACTTCATTATGGGACATTCTTGTGTATATTGCCTCACCTTGAAGGAGCAAGCATAAGGTGAGTGGGCATAATGATCAATACCATTAGATTACATATATAGCATCATTAGCGTCATAGGAGCATTATACCATAGACCATAGCATCTCTAGTCTTTAGCTTACTATCATCATTATCGTATTCATGCTCATAGCATACCTCTTATCTCGTATAGCTATTCATGAGTGAGGACTCTTGACTTTCTTGGAGATAGGATTCTCATAGGAGAGGGGGAAATGCATACATGGATTCATGCCTTAGAAGGAAAGGATTAGCCTTACATACCTTTGTCGTTTAGCTTATTCTATCGCTTGCTCGATCTCCTTTAATGCTCTCGTTTACCTTCAATGGAATTCGTATCAACATTAGCTATATAACCTCATGAAAACGTACTTACTAAGGCTATAGGAATTTGGGCAGCATTCCCTTTGTTTATACTACTTTCCGCCATATTCCATATTAACTCCCAACATTCATAATAATCATCATGATATTACTAACAACAACTGTCATTCATTCATATGATTCGTATTTAATAATTCACTTCAAATTCCCATAATCATGACTAAAAATCCATCGTCGTATTCTTTCGTATCCAATGCTTATTTCATGTTCTAAATGTCATTTATAATGCATTCACACCACAACACAACAACAATCACAACTTGATTCAAACTATCTCTCAAAACGTCACTATTCATCATTCATGACCCATTTGTTGTACTCTTCTACAATCCATGAATCTTAGCTCAATAATACTTCAAATAGCATGTAAAGTTCATGAAACTTACCTTAAATGATGGAGGAATAAGCTTGGAGTGGTGATTCACCCTTAGCACCAAAACCCTAGTTTAACTCTCTTGGGATTTCTTGACTTGGAAGACTTTTAATGGGTTTCCTCTACTTGATTCTCTTGATTTCTTGTTATTGATCCTTGATTTCTAGGGATTTCTCATGAGTGAAATGTGTGGAACTCTCTAGAGGTTTCTTGAAGTGTCTTGAAGAAGAATGAAGTGAAATGAGCTTAAGTCCCTTTTTAAAAATCCCAAAATCTGATCTTTAATGAATTATTGTCGGGATGAACAGTGGTCGTAAACCACAGTTTACGGACCGTATACTAGTTTACGGTCCGTCCTCCATGGCCGTATTTAAGCATAAGGAAAACGAGAAAGTTTGGCTGAAGGACACGGCGAGTTTACGACTGGTTTACGGTCCGTCCTCCGGTTTACGGGCCGTATCTTTGGTCGTATTTAACCATTTCAACACTTAACAGAAACTTGAGATTTTTGACAGCTTGGAGGACGATCGCACTATACGGTCCGTAAATCACTTTACGGGCCGTATTGTGCACTATACGACCACTGGCTGGAAATTTTCACAACTTTATTATTTCCACAAAATTCATGATTGGCCATTCCCGACTTATCAACACATCATATACTCAAGCTCTTCATCGTTCTACTCGTCACTCAAGTACGGAAAGATTCTGAGGTGTCACATTCTTCCCCCTTTTGGAACATTCGTCCTCGAATGTTCGACACTCGGGGATTCTAGAAAAATTTTGCCAGAGTTTCCTTTGTAATATGGCGCTATCCTCTTGTCACAACAGCCCATAATATCATTGCCTCACAGGGCCACAACACAATCCACAATTAGGGGACATAATATCTGAGTAATGATGGAAATAGGGGTGTTCAGATACTCTAACTATTACACTTCATTAATGCATTCCCTAAAATAAGTGCAACCCTTTTGTCGAGGATTCCAATTCCTCCTTTTTCACCATCTCTCACCATACCTTTCATTTAATTTCTCTTCGCTTGTCGATTCTTTTTCTTGCTCAATAACGATATTAAATCTTACATGGTTTGCAACTCTATCTCGCTTGGTTTCATTAGCGAAGTATAATTGCTTGCAAGTCATATCACCGTTCTTAGCTGATTCATGTGCGTATACACCTATACATATACAGATATCCTCATCCATACACATATTTGTGTTCATAGCCATATCTCTATTCATGGTCACATTCATTTACATACTCATATTCATCACTTTTCTATATTCGTAACATATTTTCACTCGTATCCGCATCATTTACATATCGTATATATTACACATGCTTAACATATTCGTATTCGTATTGATTTCATATACTTAGCATTCATATAACATTTACATAACATACCCGACTATAAAGAATCGGTACTTCACATACTTGGCCCGGCCAAGGCCCAGGGTCATCTGTACCTAACTATAGTGGTGCGTGCTCATCATCATGTATACATATTCATACACATATATCGTACTCTACCCGGTCATACAAGCTCGGGGTTTCCATAATAGTCATATATAGGCACATATACATATAAGATCATAAGCATTTCTTAACATCGTTACTATCATCGCTTATCACATCTATTTGACACGTCTTAGGGTCTATCGTTAACTTTCTACACTTGCGTTCCTTTTCCTCGCTCCCCCCCCCCCCTTTGGGGTTTAGCCTATACCATTTTTAAATTCACGGTCTTGCCTTCAAATCTTTAATTCATATACCTCTTACTATCTTGCGTCTTATTCGTGTTGTTTCGATGATCCATAGCTACGATAATCTATATGTGGGGCTTAACATACTCGTGTCTTCCCTCTTCTCTTTACTCTATACAAAGTAGCTTCTTATAGTCGTAACTCATCATCATCGCTATCTTGGGGTTTTTCCCTCTTCACATCTTACTTCCTTAAACTTGAGAACCATAATACCACATATCATTCTTTCCCCATTACCATCGCTACATAATATAACTTCTCAATTTATACTTGCTTATTGCTACAATTATTTATTCTTCCTTTAGCACATAATCAAAAATGTAGATATACCTGTGACGGCATCGGGGAGTGACTCTGGATCCTGTCGCTCAGCCAATGCATACGTACGATGCTGAGGACCACTTGAATTAGATGCTCTCCCCCTGCTTCTACCCCGCACTGCTAATGTCTGGGAGTCTCGTCCCGCGGGGCGCATGGATGATGAAGACCCGGCTGCGGACCCCGTGGGCTGGACCGCACGCCTGCCACCTCGAAATGGGCACTCTCTCATAATATGACCTGACTGGCCACAACTATAGCAAACATCCGACCCCACTCGACATGGTCCCCAATGTTGTTTACCGCACTGGGTACATTGTGGTATGGACGATCTCGTCTGGCCCGAATCACTTCTATACCGAGAGCCCGACTCTCTGAAACTCTGACTCGGTCCGGAATGAATGGAGTAATCGGACCCCTGGCCTGAGTGCCTAGAATATGACTTCCTCGATCTTCCTCTATAGCTGCTATCGGCACCCATGGATCTGGCCCTCTTACTTTGCCCCTTATCACCTTCACGTTCACCCCTTTGCGGCTGTTGTTGCTCTTCTAAATTTTGGGCATGGGCTTGAATGCGGGAAATATCCATCCCGTCTTGCAATGAAGCCGTTAAACATTCTTGATATAAATGTGGCCCTAAGCCGCTCACAAATCTGTACACTCTATCACCCATGTCGGCCACCATCATCGGAGCATATCTAGCCAACGAATTAAACTGAAGGCTATACTCCCGGGCACTCATATTGCCTTGCTTTAGATTTAAGAACCTATCCGCTCTAGCTCGGCGGACCTCGGGTGGCAAATAGTGACGGGTGAAGGCATCTACAAATTCTAGCCAAACCGGAGGGGGCGTTCTCTTTTCTTGATGATCTCCAATTGTTATACCATAGAACCGCCACATCTCGGAGTCTATAAGATGCTAACTCCACTGATTCGGTTTCAGAGGCATGGATAATCCTCAATGTCCTCAACATTTCATCAATAAAACTTTGAGGGTCTTCATCCGGCTTCGACCCGAAAAACTCCGGGGGATTCAAGCTCATGAAATCACGGGCTCTAGTACTAGCGGCCCTGTCACTCAAGCCCGAATCTTGCCGCTGTGCCTGGGTGGCAACTATCTGTGTCAATAAATTAATGGCCTCGGCCACTTGTTGGCCTGAAGTAGATGGTGGAGGAACTGTAGGCATAGGAGCTGGAGCTGAAGCCCCTTCTTGCTCTTCCGTAACGGGCGGAGTGGTGGAGGCATTAGATGGAACCTCATCATGGGATTCGCCCTCATCTATATTCATAGGCGGCTCTATTTCTGCCCGCCTCTTCATCGTCGTCTCGCCCCTCTGGGCGGCTTTAGCTTTCCTTTTGGCGGCATTTACGAAATCACAACATACTCATTAGGGAGGAATTTCATCTTATACTTGGCTCTATCGCACGATCTCATATGAAGAAAGATGGTCATTTTTCCTAAATGCCCTGTAGCCTCTTGTTTATTAGCGTGGCGCGCAACACACCATAAACAAGACTCTACTAGACACGGCTCGTAGACACTTCCTAGGACTGAACTGCTCTGATACCACTTTTGTCACGACCCGACCTACGGGCCGCGACGGGTACACGAGGCTGACCACCGAGCACCCCTCATTCTATTGCTTAACCTGTCTTTATTCATTTCTCTTATCGTTTATAATCATAGAAAACGACTTTCATATAGAACATATTTACTTATATAACGTAGGCCCTTTGGGCTATCAAAATAATAATAATAATAATATACATAGGCTTTCATTTACATAATGACTATGGGACCATACTACCCACACATACGTATCTACGAGCCTCTACTGAAATACTAGACATATGGACGGGACAGGACCCCGCCGTGCCCAAAATACATGTACACAAAATGATGTCTCAAAATAGCACCTCCGGAATAAAGGAGGGCTTCTGTAACTCCGCTGATGACTACTGTGAATCGGCACCGTCTCCCTGTCTACCTGTGGGCATGAACACAGCGTCCAAAGAAAGGACGTCAGTACGAATATTGTACTGAGTATGTAAAGCATGAGCAGTAATGATGGAGAAACATAACGGTAATATATGAAATAACATAAGATGGGAGACATTAACATTCTCTTCATAGTACTTACCTGTTTTCCGTAGGGACGTTCCATGTTCTATTTCGTACTCGTATACATACATTCATATCTTTTACTTACTTACCTTTCATATCTATTCACTTGTCATACTCATGCTCGTATCACGTACTTTGCATATACATAGCCCTTACTCGGCACTTACATGGTATTAGCATATCCGTACTCTAATCATTTGTCATATATATACATATAGCATAAGCGTACTCGTAAAGATATCATATACTTATCTCATTCGTACTCACATGTATGCGATGCATATGACGTAATCATACATATAACATAATCGTATTCATATAGATTCATATCATTCGTACTCGTATTCATCATAGATTAATCGCATTCGTAACGGTACCATCTGGCTCGATAAGATCGTATTCATATAGGTTAGCCCTCTTGGGCTCGATGGCATTACGGGATCGCTATACGTACTCGGCCCTCTTGGGCTCGATGGGATTACGGTATACGTACTCGGCCCTCTTGGGCTCGATAGGCATGGGATTATACGTACTCGGCCCTCTTGGGCTCGATGGGCTTAGCGATATACGTACTCGGCCCTCGTGGGCTCGATAGACTTGATGGCATGGTACACGTACTCGGCCCTCTTGGGCTCGATACATACATATATACATATACATCACATAGGGGTATCATGCCCTTAACATATCTAGTCATCATCTTGCATTCATCATACACATACATATACTTATCATAATGTCGCATATATTTATACACATTTGATCATTATCCGTATTCGGCCTCATAGGCTCGACAGCATATCGTATTCGGCCACGAGTGCTCGATCACATCACATATATCTCATATCGTACATGCATCATCATCTATCGTTTCATAGTCATATTATATTTGTTTTACTCTAGCCACATCATATATACTTACATATATACTTGTCATCATACATTTATCGTAAGGTTCATCGCACTTATCATTTATTTCATGAATCATATATCTTATCATCTTTAATCGTGTCATAATCGCCTCATAAGCATATCATATTATACTCATAGCATTCTTACGTCATCATAACAACTGCTATACATGTTGCTTAACACATATACTTATCACAAGACTCAAAGACTCTTACATTTATATCGGGGTGACATAAGGTCGTGGACCCCGACTGTCATTATGAGCATTCTTACATATATTGCCTCACCTTGAAGGAACAAGCATAAGGTGAGTGTACATAATGATCAATATCATTAGATTACATATATAGCGTTCATTAGCGTCATAGGAGCATCATATCATAGACTATAGCATCTCTAGACTTTAGCTTACTATCATCATTATCGTATTCATGCTTATATACTTCTTATCTCGTATAGCTATTCATGAGAGAGGACTCTTGACTTTCTTGGAGATAGAACATTTCATAGGAGAGGAGGAAATGCATACATGGATTCATGCCTTAGAAGGAAAGGATTAGCCTTACATACCTTTGTCGTTTAGCTTATTCTATCGCTTGCTCGTTCTCCTTTAATGCTCTCGTTCACCTTCAATGGAATTCGTATCAACATTAGCTATATAACCTCATGAAAACGTACTTACTAAGGCTATAGGAATTTGGGCAGCATTCCCTTTGTTTATACTACTTTCCGCCATATTCCATATTAACTCCCAACATTCATAATAATCATCATGATACTACTAACAACAATTGTCATTCATTCATATGATTCGTATTTAATAATTCACTTCAAATTCCCATAATCATGACTAAAAATCCATCGTCGTATTCTTTCGTATCCAATGCTTATTTCATGTTCTAAATGTCATTTATAATGCATTCACACCACAACACAACAACAATCACAACTTGATTCAAACTATCTCTCAAAACGTCACTATTCATCATTCATGACCCATTTGTTGTACTCTTCTACAATCCATGAATCTTAGCTCAATAATACTTCAAATAGCATGTAAAGTTCATGAAACTTACCTTAAATGATGGAGGAATAAGCTTGGAGTGGTGATTCACCCTTAGCACCAAAACCCTAGTTTAACTCTCTTGGGATTTCTTGACTTGGAAGACTTTTGATGTGTTCTTACTTGATTCTCTTGATTTCTTGTTATTGATCCTTGATTCTCTTTGATTTCTCATGAAGTGAAATGTGTGGAACTCTCTAGAGGTTTCTTGAAGTGCCTTGAAGAAAATGAAATAAAATGAGCTTAAGTCCCTTTAAAAATCCCAAAATCGATTTTTAATGAATTATTGTCGGGATGAACGGTGGTCGTAAACCACAGTTTACGGACCGTATACTAGTTTACGGTCCGTCCTCCATGGCCGTATTTAAGCATAAGGAAAACAGAAAGTTTGGCTGAAGGACACGGCAGTTTACGACCTGGTTTACGGTCCGTCCTCCAGTTTACGGGCCGTATACTGGGTCGTATTTAACCATTTCAACACTTAACAGAAACTTGAGATTTTTGACAAGCTTGGAGGACGATCGCACTATACGGTCCGTAAATCACTTTACGGGCCGTGTAGTGCCATATACGACCACTGGGCTGCAATTTTCACAACTTTATTATTTCCACAAAATTCACGATTGGCCTTCCATATCATCTCTCAAACATTCATAACAACAATCACAATATCATAAACAACAATCATCATTCATTTGCATTATCCGCATTTAGCAATTTCACTTCAATTCCTCCATAATCATGACCATAGTTCACTATCGCGTTCTTTCACATACAATGCTTATTCCATGTTCTAAATGTTATTCATAACCTACGTACAATCACAACATATCCATATTCATGATTCATTCCAACTACTACTCAACAATGACACTATTTCCACATTTATGACCCATTTTCTATATTCTACTACAATCCAAGTGTTTCAACTTCTCAAGACCTTAAACAACATGAGAATACCATAAAACTTACCTTAGATAGTGTAGGAACAAGCCTTGAGTTGCAATACTCTTCTTGCACCAAAACCCTAATTTATTTCTCTTGGGATTCCTTGACTTAGATGACTTTAATGTGTTTCACACTCTTGATTTTTGTTGGTTTGATGAAGTTGATCATCAATTTCCTTTTTGTTCTTGTGGATGAAGTGTAGAGAAGGTTCTAGAGAATTCTTGTGTTGTGGAGTGGAAATGAAACGAAATAAAATGAGAGAGAGGTCCCTTATATCGTTTAAGTTTTGTCCCGACCAAGATCTACGGACCAACATACGGTCCGTATAATTTATACTGGACGTATGTCTGGCCGTAGATCTGGTCCAGAGAGACATGCCATTCTGGGCTGATTATACGGCCGTACATACGGCCGCATAAATTTATACGGCCGATATGTTGGGCCGTATAATGCCAGTGGTTTCGAAATCGTTCTCGTTGACTCGTTTGATCTCCAATCCTTATGGAACCTTCTTGACACTTGTTTAACATCTCAATACCAATCTAAGGGATGTTATAACTCTTTCTCAAAGAATCATTAGAAAGTCATTAACTCAATACTCGTAATTCTTGTCCGACACACAACATATGACTTGCTTTCCTTAACAACTTTCTTTCCTTATCTTAAATGCCTTTGAAATCTTGTTTAGGGTCATCAAATGCTATTTCTTATTTATCAAAACATCGTATATGTCATGCCCTTCGTCGGTCTATTCACTATACGCTAACAGGAAATTTTCAAGGTGTAACAGTCTCATACCTCGGCAAGAGACGAGACTGCTTAGCTAATCGGGTAGAGATTAGACGCTACGTGCTCACGTGGTGGTTAAATGTTGGTTACACTAATGCTCTCCCACTCAAAATATTTTACTCATGTTACATATATATATTCGTGTTAGTTGTTACTCATGCTAATGTTTAGCTTACAGTTTAGTCTCAGTTCCTATTACTTCATGTCCCATTTTTATTCATTCAGTTGTGTTACATACCGATACAATTAAAATGTACTGACGTCCCTTTTGTCCGAGGGATGCATTTCATGATGCAGGCATTAATTTACAGGACGACGGATCTGCTTGTTAGGACTTCACACGTATCAACTATTTGTGAGCCCCATTTCATTGGGGGTGTTATCCTTATTTTACTTTCATGTTATGTCATGCAGTACATGTATGCTGGGGGCCTTGTCCCGGTGAATAGTTTAGTATTCAGATTCATGTTAGAGGTTTCATAGACTAGTTTAGCATGTCATGTCAGATGCGCGGTGGTGGTTAGCCTTTTCGGCTACATATTCATGATGCTCCACACTTATGTTTTAAAAGTATTGTTGACACCTAGTTTTTGACCTCCTATAATTTATTTTAATTACTCAAAGTCCTTGGATGATAAATAAAGTAAATAATGCATTTTTAGAGGTCAGAACGATCTTTGTAAAATTGTTTAGGTCGATATTTTACTCCTTTAAACTGATGAAATAATTTATATGATATCAGAAATCATTTAGGAATTAATTAGTACATTTTATAAAACTTATGAATCATTTTCCAGATTTAACCAAAGAGAAAAAAAAATTTAAATAATTATTTATTTGATTGCTTAAATTGTTAAAAATCAAAACAACAATTATTTTATTCCCTTTAATCCAAGGAATTTGATTAATTAAAAATATTGACCATTTCGTCCCTCAATACTTAATAATTATTTCTAGTGTTTAATTATGATAATTGATTGATTAATTAATTATGGTCGTTATTGCAAATTGACTTTTAATTGCTTAACTGTTCCAGTTATAGTTACAATTGAATTAACCAATTCATGGTTTAAGACAATTGGGGTCTTTTTTACAAAATTAGCCTCTTAATGGCCTTAATTTAAATAACCAAGTTCATTGACTCAAATTAATTGAGGTCATTAGTGTAATTTAACTTTAATTAGCTAGTTAAGCCAAATGGGGCCATAATTGAAATAATCAATTAGATTAAAATTGATTAAGGTTGTATTTGTGAAGTTGAGCCCATTTACATAATTAGCTGATTTTAAATCAATTAATCAGAATTATGTCTAAATTAGGTTATAATGGGAATAGTAAGGTTAATAATCAACCATTTTAAACTTTACCAGCTTATTCAATTTATCCACCTTACTCTTTATACGCGTATGTACATTAAATATACATATACATACATACATACATACATACATACATATATACATGAAAGGGCCATCCTCATTTCTTTGTAACTTGGACCGAGTCCAGTCCAAAAATGGACAAAGACCCTGCCCAAGTCCGTTCAGCTTAAGGGGTAATAACCCCCCCCCCTTAACATTTCATTTAATGCCAAACACCCCTCTCTTATCTCTCCTCTCTCCCTTCCCCTTCCCCTAAACCCTAGACGCGCCGTCCCTTTGCCTCTCTTCTCATTGGATTGCCAGAAATGGCATTAATATAGAAGGGTCAGACCCATATCTGCTTTAGCTCAACCAAATCGGTGCAACACTTAAAGTTTCATTGTCTTTTTTTTCCAATTTCTACCAAACCACGCCTACAAGGTAAAATACACCTCCTTTTTAACTTTTCTTAGTCAAAACTTGCATATTATAAGGTTGATATTGTTGTTTTTGAATTTTAAAAGCTTTATTTCTATTGGTTCTTGAATAGTGGCTCGGATCGACCTAAAACAGGACAAATCTGACCATATACGCATGTTTGCTTTGAATCCTAGTCGTTAATTTCACAAATTGAGTATTTTGCATCTGGAAATCTGTTTGTCCCACATCATTAGTCTTAAGGTTTCTTATAACTGCAACCTTCAAAATTTATTAAGTTTTCACAACCTCAAGAGGCTAGAACTTTGAGTTTAAGCTTCTCAGTATAAAAATTTTAAACTTTGACTTTAAAAGTTGGAGTTTCTCTAGTTCTAAAAATTATTTTCTTTGTTGTTTTGTGTCTTGTGTGGCTGAGTTTTGAAATTGGAAGCACAAGGCTCCAAGATCCATTCTTGACACGGGTTGTACAAACAAAAGTTAATACTTTACCTTGTTCTTGCTCTTTTAGCTCATATTTTGCTTGACTATAAAGTGGTGTGCTCTATTAATGAGTGTTTAGTTTAGATATTAGTTTGATATGATGGTGCTTGACTGTGACACTTAATGGTAAATGACTTGAGTAATCTCTAAATGGTATTGTTTGATCCAGTTTTTGAACCTTTAAATCATTTGTGTTTTAAAACATTGATGGTACAAGCTGAATAAAACTGTGATGGATCTTTTGAGTTAAGGTAGGAGGTCTGTTAGTCTGGTAATCAAATCATGGTATCCTGAATCTTTACCTTATTTTTCCTAATCCAAATATACTTGCTTGTATCTTGTTAACTGCATAGTCCTCCATCAGTACAGGTATAGTATCATAAGTTAGGCTAGAACAGGCCCTAATAGATTTGAATATGCTTAGATAAGCCCTAAAACATGATCTAATTGACTGAAAGGATCTAAATAGGTTTAATGGCATCTGGATGAGTCTAAACTTATTTGAAAGGTCCTGAATTCCTTTTAAGTCTGTCTATCATTTATGTCCAATTGCATAGGCAAGGTCTAGTACAATCTGGTTAAGTAATTACTAAATGGTAAGGGTGAAACAAGCAAAGATGTCATTTGAGTTAGTTGAGTTCAAAGTAAAAAATGAGTTGGTTCTTACCTCAGATAATCAGGATTAATCTAAGAAGGTATCTTGAGTGCTAAGTGTTCATGTTTAAAAGGAGTAATAGACAGTCCCTAGGGAAGAATAAATGAACTCTAAAAGGTTTTGTCTGATTATTAAGGTTGTAGGTGTGGTATTTGTCCTTGTCATGTTCTGATATGTGTGAATCATATTGAGAATGGAAAATGGGAGATCTGTTTAGTCTAAAAACCTGCTAGCACCTTGTAGATATCAATAAGGTCTCACTTAGACTAATCATATAATCATGTAGGAAGTACTCTACTCTTAAAGATGAGGTTTGTTCTGTTTTATGAATGCAGGATCCTATTCTTTTGCATTTTCGTTAATCTGGATAGCCAAATGCATTTAGAATTTGCTTCTGGTAGTTGGTATTTGGAATTTATCTTGGTTGTGATGAAACACAAAGTAAAACTAGATACATCCCCTTAACTTAACTAATCTTAAAGGACAGTATGCATGATCATCTAAGTCTCATGAATGAAAGAGGTTTTTGAAATGGTTCAGGTACTGTAGGCCAATAGTGAAGGAACTGAAGTGTCTCATCTGCTTTGATATTTTGTTAAGCACTTAGCCGGAATTGATCAAATGAGGATCTTGAGTGATCATATGGATTATGAGCATACTAGAAATCACATGGCATATAAAGGATCTTTTTAAAGGTGCCTTAGGAGAGGATTAAGGAGAACTAAGTGCCACCTAGTTCATAATACATTTTCTCCATGTAAAAGGTACCATGGCACCTCTATCAGCCTATGGGATGTATGTTTGCCACATAAATACACTATGACCTCACAAATTCCATCATTAGACCAAGAGGAAAGACTAGGGTCAAATCTGTTTTTCAAACAATTACCTTTCAACTAAAAGCAAATGATAAATCTGTGTCTTAGTTTGTAAAATCCTCTATGATAAGTTGTCTATGTTGTTGTCATGGTCATAGTTTTAATCCAGGAAGAGAAAACTCTAGTTAAGGTAAGATTGGTGGGAATCCTTGCCTTTGAACTTGAACTGTTGCATATAGACCTTACTATGCACTGTTGTATAACTTGGATTGAAAAGATGAGGGTGTACTGTGTTTAATGAAGTTTTTCCCCATAATGTTGGTGTATCCCGAGTTATATCAGGATTACAACTGTAGGATGAAATAGCTAAACGTTGATCTTTGCCAAATGGTGAAATAGTTATGGTCTGATGACAGGGGAATGCATTTAGTTGTTTTACTATACTCTAAATAATGTACCATGTCTTGAACCTTTAAGATATGTCCCTAAACTTACTAACTTAAACCTTATTAAAGGATAATGAGTGAATCTGGCCTTGTTTAAATAATTCACTGATCCTTAGAACAACATTAAGCATCAGCCAAGGGCATAATAGTAATAGAAGTGAGCTTTGAAATGATCCCAGGTGAATTGTGAATGTTGTTTAGGTAAAAGATGAGAGAGTTAAGAACAGGCCACTAATTGTGAATGATGAGCAAAATCATACACATTTTCTTATAGGATTAATCTTTTTTCTGCAATGGAATAGGACTAAAGGTGTTACACCTCGCATTTTTGCACATTTGAGTATTTCGAGTTAATGGCGGGAAGTCGAGGACGAGGTTATATTTTTAGTTTGGTTGGATGCGCAAGTCGCTATAATATTATTGGCATGGAGTGTGAAGGGCAAATTTGGAATTCGGAAATTATCATTTATGACTTGTTGGAAAAAAAAAAGAAAAAAAGAGAAAAGAAGAAAAAGACATGGAGCATGTGCATGGTCATGTGCACATTTTTATAAGGATGACCAAGTAAGCATGGAAGTCATCTTTTAATTAAGGAAAAATCTAGAAATTTGAAGAAAAGAAAAATCAAGAAAAAGGAGGAAAAGTCTAGAAAGGGAAGAAAGGGAACAAGTGACCAAAATTGAGGGGCTTAAGCATAAATATATATAAGTGATGGGAGAATTATATATATATATATATATGAGTTCATCTTTCCATTGAAGAAACAAGAGAGAAAGAAAGAAAAGAGAGAGGGGTAACCATTCGGCCAACAAGCTGGCCTAAGATGGTCCCTTAAGTTTGATGGTGAGACATAAATTTCTCTTTGTCTTCCTACTAATTAGAAGGTCCTTGTTAACATGAGCTAGTCGTTGAAGCGAGCAAGGCGTCCGTTTGCATGGTTTATGGTTTAGCCGAGAAGAGGAGGAGAGGGAACAAGGTATGGTTCAATCCTATTCTACATAATTTATAGGTGTGTATGCATGTTGTGATGTACAAAAATGAATGAAGCTCATAAAGTCGCTGAAGTATGTTATGTGGCCGTGTATAAGTAGCATGGCATAGTAATGAAGAATTAATTGAATTTAGCATGCTTGGGTGTTGTTGTAATGTATAGAAGTGGATGGAAAACCATGGAATGTGCATGTTGTGTGTGAAGCCGTGAGTGGGTCGTTTTGGAGGAGAGATGATGAACTAATTTTGTGTAAATATATGGTTGTTGTTTGTTGGATTATGTGATGAAAATAAAGGTTTAATAACTCAAGTTGAAGTTGTAGTTGCTTGACTGATTTAGAACGTTATGTGATTGTGGTGTGATTCCTTGTGTTGATGGAAATGAAAATGCTAACGTATGGAATCGTCGATATAGTTTATGAAATTGAAAGAAAGAAATGTATCGTGGATGTCCTAATGCAATCAAGGATTTTGCAAATTAGTCTTTGGTTTGGGTTGTTTTGAATATTATATGGATTGCTTGGAAACGTTCTTAAATCATGTTTAAGTGGTTCCGATTAATACTCGAATATGCGAGCATTGATGTTAGCTTGAAAATATATAATTGGAAGGTTGTCGAAATACAAGATGACTTGTTAATGTTAGAATATGTTTGGACATGCTATCGTTGGTAATGTTGTTAGTTTGGCCGGTTGTATTCCCGGGATT
>NW_026722122.1:0-7360 GCF_029784015.1 Lycium ferocissimum | reverse complement strand
GCCCGAAATTTTCGTTTCGCATAGTGAATAAGGAATAGTTTTTTTTCCCGAAAAAGTCAACATCCCCGGAAATCCCAAGGGCATCCTTATGTACGGTTATTTTATCCCTGACTAGTCCTAAATGTGAGATGTTATTATTCTACGTTATATCCTTTCTATCTTATTAGTTACTACTCGACATTCTCTCGCCCCCCCTTTCTTCGGGGGCGTTTCTCCGCGGGGGCCCCGAGGGTTTAAGTTAGTATAGAAGATGCCGGCAAGTTGGAAGCCCCTTTCCCAGTGTAGCCGGGAGTACACGTGCTGGTTTCCCGGAAATAAATTAAAATTTTTGGGGCAGAGCGGGTTTTTGGGAATTTGTGGTGATTTTTAAAGTTTGTACCATTTTTTACTCGTTTTAAAAAGAAACAAAGGGGCCTTTTGTTGAGAAATTTTTTATTAAGTATGTTTGCTATAAAGGTTAAAAAAAAATATTCGAAATAGAAGAGCGGGCCCCCCGGCTCCAGGTGGTGCCCATCACACCCGATCAAGAGGGGTGACGACGTTCAACATCCGATGGTATCATACAACCCTTATTGGCAAAAAATATTCCCCGATTGGTTGGTTCGAGTGGGTAATAAAGTGATTTCCGAAAGATTCCCCAAAAATGGCAAAGAGAATTGATTCGAGGGCGACAAGCGGCTCGAGCACAAAATCATATTGAAACGACCCGACCTTTAGAATTTCGATGGAGAATGGATGTTTCCAAAGTTCGCCAGTGCGGCAGTAATGCGATTCGGCGTAAAAAGGGAAGCTCGCCTCCGCGATATATCGGGGTTTTATCACCCCATTCGGAAGATAGGCGAGGCTTGCCGGCCAGACTTACCATCCAATTTGGAGGCAGTACATCAGGTATTTCATGTATCTATGTTCCGTAGATGTATTGGTGATCTTTCCAGTGGATAATATTCAGATGACGGGGGAATTGTCTTATGAGAAACAACTTGTAACTATTCTGAATTGTCAGGTGAGGAAGTTATGTACTGGACATACACTGGTTGAGTCCTTATACAAACAATAATAGAGAAGAAAATGACCTGAAATAAAGAACGAAATGAAAGAGGTATCCTCACCTGTTCCTTACACCCACAAAATCTAAATTTCTAAATCCGTTACATTGATTGGTAAATAATTGATAAGCAATTGATAGGTGCCTATTGACCGTAAACTCCCGCCATGCTTATAAGACCCTATAAGGTTAATTTAACATTCGAGGACGAATGTTCTAAAGGGGAGAATGTTATATCCCGTGTTTTATGCATTCGGAAAATTAGAAATGACTTTGACTTGGAAGAAATAAGGCTATGTTTTTATTTTATTTAATATATGTGTGATGTTCATGAAAAAAATATTGATGCGAAATACGGAGGAAGGCCAAGGGCAAAATTGGAATTTCAGAAATTTAGTTTCGCGGGCTACAAATTAGAACCCATAACTAATTGGGCTTGGAAAAAAAATGGAAAAAAACAAAATAAAGAAAGGGAGGCCCAATTCATAAGGTGTGGCCGGCCAAATGCATGGCCCAAGTCCACAAATAATGAAACCCATATTATAAGGTAAAGAGGGGCCATTTCTTCATTATGCTAGAAGCTTCAACAAAACAAAAGTGGAGAAAAACCAACAAAAGGCCCTCTCGCCAAGCTAGAAAGAGAAAAAAAAAAATCTTGAAGCCAAATCCTTGATGCAAAAATCTATTTCTTCTTGAATTCCTATTAAGTTGGAAGCCTCTTCAAGGTGATACCAATTTGGAAGCAAAGAGTGTCTCTTTTCAAAGAAGAGGATTTGGAAAAAAGGTAATAATTTTACTTTTTTAGCTTTGAAGAATTATATATATTTATGTTGTAGTATATGGGAGTGAATTTAAAGCATGAGAATTTTGTATTATGGATATATATATAAAAATGTGAGCCATAATGGTAATGTGGGATGGTGAATTATATTATATTTAGTTTGTTAGTTGTGTCGTTGTGACAATTACGACGTAAATAAAGTTTAACGAGTTGAGTTGGCATTGAAATTGGTTGGAGGTAGTTATGGGAAATTATGTTATTTTTTATATAATTTTTATATAATTATGAAAGTAAGATTCTAAATGTGAATTATGGTTGTTGTTAATGAACTTGGAAGAAAACAAGGTGATTTGGTAGTTTCGTCGCATTTGTTAAAGTTTCGGATAGAATATGGAGTTGGCGGAATTGTTTGAATCCTTGAATATTGTTTAAAATGTTATTGAAATATGTTTGGGTAATCTTGAGTTAGTTAATGAATATGGAAAATGTTGATATGTTGGAAGGTGGAAGTTAGAATGGAAGAGTTACATTATGGAAAGGAAGGGAAAATTATGTTAGAATGCGTTTTGTTGTGATTTTGATGATCGTTGTTATGGTTGTGTTGTTGTTGATATTATGGCCGAGCTAAGTCTCGGGATGTTGAATTTATAGGGGAAATGCCGTCAAATTTCGGTAGACAAATATGAATTTAAGTTGAATTTTAGAGTTATAACTCACATTTGGTAAAATGTGACCAAATTGTAGATTTTGTTTTTAATCCCGAGACTTGATTTTGGAGACGTGTAGGAAGCTAGAAGGTATGTAAAGCTATCCCTTTTCTTCTCTTGGCATGTCCTAGGTGTATTAGGTTTGGATTTGAGCCTCGGGGGTTATTCTACTCATAGAAATCCGAGTCTGATTTTGGGTACTATTCATTCAATGTAATTAAATTATAATTCTTATGTTTTGTTGGAAAACTATTTAAACATCCATAATTTGCACAAATGTGGTAAAATCGCTTTGAAACTTTCATGGATGACTCCGTAGAGTCTAATGTTCGTAATTTACGTCCGCCACCTCGACTTGACCCGAGGTGGGCCCACTAGCCCCGAGACTTCCTTCGTTTGTCTTACTTTGGTCTATTTTTGTATGGATATGTGCATGGGACTTTCGCCATGAATTCGAGGTACCGTTGAGTTGCTCCATAAGTTATTTGAAAGCTCCTTAGTGTGAATGATACTAAATTTTCAGGAAACGGCTTATGAAGTATTTTTCGAAAGTTTGTAAATCTAAAAGCTCATATCTTTTGTATACTAATTCCGACAGACTCGATATTCACTTTGAGCTTTTACCCCAATAGATATGCATATGTATTTATTTGTCGAGTCTTGGAATTTAATTGTGTATATGCATATGGTTACCGCACTACTCTGCTCGTGCCTATACTATGACATCGCTTGTTTCGCTCCCCGGCCGGCCAGGATCGTGCGCACCATGATAAATTTGCGAAGATGTCGTGTTACGGCCTCCGGACCTCGCCATGGTCGGGTTCCGTTGGCGGGGAGCAGCTCGTGATACGGGGCTCCGGTACATGTGTAACGATGATATGTTGTGTTCGGGGTGTACGGAGATTTGAAACCTTTCCGGAGTATGTCGTGTGTGGCACCGGCTGGCCGAGTGGTGACCACGTTCCGAGCCTGCGTATGACTTCGTTTACATTATATACATATGTCTTCGCACGTATTTTGGTACGTTGATCCGTATTCTTCAATACCCTTTCACTCAAGTTATGGTTTGGATTTGACTTTATGCTTTACATACTCGTGACATCTTTCGTACCGACCCCCTTTCTCGGGGGTCGCGTTTCATGCCCGGGCAGTACAGATTCGTGGTCCTGGCCAAAGGTAGGCCGCACATTCTCGCTATCGCAGAGTGCTCCTTTCGGTCCGAGCCCATATGTTGGTACCTATCTTCTCGCTATGTTTATGCTTTTGTATATTTGATTATTTGGGGTATGGCGGGGCCCGTCCCGTCATAGGTTTCGTTTCGATTTGTAGAGGCTCGTAGTCATATATGTGGGTCAGGGTCATGTGTGCGTTCGTTTGTTTATGATCCGCGTCTTAATGCGGTCCCGTTTTGTTATTATGGCCAAGACGTGCCCAACCGTCCGTACACGTGTATGTATCTCGCGATGTATATTCCGCCAAGCTATCGTATTTGATGCGCTTCCAAATGGCTCGTATGTTTGTATATGTATATATATTCGCGATGTATTCCGCCGTCCCTTCGACTATGATGTGATATTGTTGCACGTGAGACCGCTTAAGATAACATTTGCTTCTAATCGTTTGAAAGATTAATATGAAATCCGAGATAAAATTAGAAAACGACGAGTTAGCTTATGAGTTCGTTTCTGGGGTGTCCTTAGATAGACACCGCCGCGGCCCACGGAGCTAGGTCGTGACACCGGCTCCTGACTCCTGCCGAAAGATATACCGTAATGCACGAACGGAGTCGTGAGTAACCATATGCATAAAACGTCATCATAGACTCAAAGATAGGGAAAAGACCATACATAACGTTTTGGGGTATTAGTCAAACATATTTTGTCACAAGTCATCGAATTACAAAAAAGAGTCGGGCCCACGGACGGGGAAACCCAAATCGGGCCCCCCCTATGAAAAACATACTTATCATACATCATACAATCTCCTAGGGGCATTGAGGAAACCCGACCCTTTTTTTGGAAAAGAAAGGCGTTCGTAGTTACAATTTTTTAAAGGCCAAATTTTTAGCAAAAGTTGAAAATCAAATACTTCAAAGACAAAAAAGCCAATATTTCATCTTTAACTCAATTCCAAGGAACGAATAAGTCTCTGCTGGGTTTAAGTAAATTTTCCTCGGGCTCGGTCATACCTCTTGAATGGTACCCCGAAGAAAAGTTTTTACATACCTCGTACCCTCAACATTAGCTCAAACTCGTAAATCCAACCACCTCTGGGGCCCAAGGTCTACAAACAAGTCATAATATGCCAAACATTAGTTATGCATTTTGGGCATTTAAATTTCCCAAAATTTTCCCCTTAATTTAAAATTGGGGCACTTTTCCCCCGAAATAGCCCCCCCAAATTTAACTCGCCCCAAATCAACAACAACAACAACAACAACCAACCTAGAAACATCATGCAACCGGGGGGCAATATAGCATTAATAACTCTTTTTTATTCATTCGACGACATTCATAATATTCATTAACCACATTCAAGCCAACATTAACTTATACTTTCCCAATCAAACCCCGCCCCTACTAACAACTTAAAAACATCCTAAACAATTATACAATTTTTCCCAACAATCCAACAAAAGCCCCAATTTCCCCAAAAAACTGCCTCCCCCCGAGAACACAATATAACCCTTTCATTTCAAATCGATTTGCTCAATAATTCACACTAAAACGTATCATTGCATAAATATAAAAATTACATCTAATACACAATAATCTTCAACCAACCATACAATTACAACATCAATCTAGGTCATTAAAAGCTCTTTCCAACATTGAATTCATTACGACAACCCCAAAATGTAAACATTAATGCTTCAATAACATACCCTTTTTCGGCCAACACTACACATATACAAAAAGGATGATTCTCAATCATTTCTTCACCCTACAATGATCACAACATGCTAACTGCCTCAATTCATGGCTTAATAAAACCCAAAACACCCCATCCAGGGCATATACTACACACCCACCCACCCCCCTGCCATATTTCATGATTTTATCCATTTTAACATACACAACATACATACAACCTTTATAACACATAAAAACGATCAAATCTTACCTTTCTCTTAAATCCCCAAAAATAGGGTTTGCAATTGACACAACGAAAGGTCAACTCAACAACGCTTCCCCTTTTGCCAAATTATGGGTTCATACAAAAAATTTTTTGAAGGGCTTTTTAAAGTTGGTTTTTCCTTCCCTTTGGGGAGAACCCTTTTTTGGGGTTCAATTTCTTGGGCTTTTTTTTTTTTAAGTGTTGAAAGGAGAGAAGAAGTATAGTCATCTTTTTAACTAAGGGAAGACTTATATAAAAGGGCCCTTTGGGCCCCCCACGTGTTTGGGGCAATAAAAAAACACAAATTGTGTGGGCCAATTTTAAATGACCACCGGCCGTGCGAAAATTGCATGATTTTCAAGTTCCATTAATTCCATTTTGATCCCAAATTTTCCTAATTGTTCCTAAAAAATTAGCACAAGTTATGTCTAAAAAAAAAAAAACAAGGTTAAAGTCTCGACTTTGTATCCCGGGAAGGGTTTTTTCCTTAACTTTTCATAATCAATCCGTTTTCCAATGTACAAAAAACGGGCAACATCCTCCCCCCTTTTGAACATTATCCCCAAGTTAGATCACCCCACGGTATCGAAATTTTGGGGGGGGTTTCTTTTTTAATATCCAAAAACTATTATTGATCAACAACTTTATCAAACAAAATAGTCAAGTAAAGAAATTTAAAGGAAAAATGGGGATACTTCTTCTCCTCGCTCCTCCTTCCCGGGGCATTTTCTCCCTTTTTTCCGCCCAAAAATTTAAGCCCATCTTTATTCCCAACCCCCGACGATCCAATATGGCAGGCTTCTTCATGGAAGCTCCCCCTACGGATATCATCTAGGGAAAAATTCTGAAAATCCCAAAACTTCGAAACATGAAAGGGAATCCGGGTACCGCTCCCCCAAACATGGACTAACTCGTAGGCAACCTTGCCTATTTTGAATAACCAAAGGAAAATATCTTTAACGAGCTTCCCCTTTCGCCAAATCTTAAACCCCATAGGTACACTTTAAAAAAACCCAATCCCAAACAAACCTAAAGTCGACCCGGGGATTAACGAATGATTTCCCCTCGACCCCCGGCAAAACCGCTCCCGAAGAGTTTCCCTTATCCCGGGCCGGACCCCCGGGGCCCAAACAACTCATTCTCCCAACATCAAACCAACCGATCGGGACCTACCTTTTTCCCCATCAAAGCCTGTACGGCCCTTTGAATCCGGGGGGGGGTTATTATAAAAACAATAAGGCAAAGATCATCCCTACTTTGTATTAAGTGGGGGTAATTGAAATTATAAAGATATATGGGGCCAAAACTTCCATGAAGACACTTATCTTCTTTGTTGAATTTCAAAGAAAATTCAAGAAAAGAAAAAATCCTAGAAAAAAAAAAAAGGGGGAAAGGGGTTGCCCCCCAACCCTTTTAAGGACTATATAATAGGGGAAGGGGGGTAATTCATCATTCCAATTGATGAAATAAGAAAGAGAGAGAGGAAAAAAAAAAGGAAAGAAAGGTTTGGGCCCGGTGGCCAAACATGGCCATGAGGAAAAATTGATCAAAAAAATTTTTTCCCCCCTAGTTTTTCTACCAAATGGAAGGCCCAAAAAAATGGAACCCCTTGTTGGGCAATAAACATTTGTTATACAAATGGTGAACCTAAGGAAAAGATAAGGAAGAAAGGATTTTAATTTTCTTGAATATTAGAACGCTTTTAATGTT
>NW_026722121.1:0-15566 GCF_029784015.1 Lycium ferocissimum | reverse complement strand
CTATCCACACCGTCCACCATACTCCAGTTTATATGTGTAATTGTGTAAATTTAGTACCTTGTTAAGATGGCACTTCTATCAATTCTTGATATTTATCTACGGGAAATGGTCACTGGTCAATTATTCACAAGCATGTTAGTTTCATAGGTTTTCTTGACTATGTTTTAACATTCTTTGCCTATGATTGTATCTTACGATACGACTCATGATTCACAAGATTGCCCATTTGTTACATAATATGTATCTTGATTTCATAACTATTCTTCACACCACTATCAGAACACGCCCAAAGGTTTGACCACCATCAGATAGCATCCATGGTGGCATACTTCCATTAAAGGATTTGGAAGAAACTTTGGAAGCTATAGAGATCAAGAAGATGCTTATCGTGGAAGAAAAACCCAAGAATTATGGTGAAGAGTGGGCTAAGTGCTACACGTATTTCAGGGTCTAAGTCCAAGTCCAAGAGGAAGAGGATTGGGCCCACATGGAACCCAAAGGGGGCTGAAATCAAACCCACATGGAGCCAGAGGGGGCTGCAAATCAAGCCTAAAATAGGCTGAAAGTCATGCCCAAACATGCTGAAAAGGGGCGTGTGTTTTGGTGCAAATTTGGAACTTTTATTCTGTACTTTTTGTTAGGTAGTTTTTGAAGAAGTGCGATATTACTTTTACATGCTTTCCTATTTAAAAGTTTCCTAGTTAGATTTTACTACTTATTATTTCCATAAAAGTATGATTCGAATCCCATGCTAATTGGGAGAGGGTTGCACGAATTTTTCCCTATACATAGGGGTGGATTTACATTATTATTAATACAATTTGAGAGTTTTGTCTTCTTTACACCTTTAAGTGTTGGTTACTTGGGAACGGTTCTTTTAGAAGGTAGGATAATTTTTTGCTTGTTATCTATGGTTCTCACTCGATTAATTAAAGAAGGTAATTAGTCTTATACCAATATTTGTCTTTAATTATTTAATTAGGGGTCTAGATCACTTATTCTAAGTTCTTGAATTGAATCTGCTAGTGATACAATCCAAGTTGCATCAAGACCTTTCACAAGGATCCAAGCTCGTGAGCTTCAAGCATTGCAAGGGCTATTCATGAAAAGGGACATACTTGAGTATACTCTTGAGCCTTCCCCTGGATTCCAAGTGTTGATGATTGCACGGGAGGACAAAATGGAGAAGAGTGAAGAAGATGGCTATGCATGCAAAGAGGCTAATACTTAAATGCAAGCCTTTTCATGTTTTCATTTCAATGGAAGACCAACCAAACAAGGCCCTTACTTCATTAAGGGTATATTTGTAATAGCTAGCTAGTATTCCTTACTATCCTAGTATAAGTAGTAGGCTTAATATCTCCCTAGGTTTTTGGACTATTTTGAATATTGATGTTATTATACTGTGAGAGTTGAGAGCTTGTTGAAGCCTTTGATTGTGAACCTTGTTGAGACGATTGGTTGCTTGGGACATTAGTTTTTTGAGGTCATCCTAAAAGATTGGTACTTTGGTTGAATGCTCTTTGGAGGTTTTAGCTAATCTAGAGCTTTAATTGCCAAATTGTATCTTCCATTATGTCTTTCTAGTTATCCTTTTTCTTTTCTTGTTGAATCCTTGTCTTTCCATACCCAGTATTATATCAATTGGTATCAAATCTTAGTTTAGGTTTTTTCCAACAAATCTAGTCTTGAGTTTTGTTACTATAAAAAAAAAAGCCAAAAAATCGAAAACCCCAAAAATTTTGTGTTTATTTTGTTGTTTTGATGCTAGATTCTTGTTCTCTAGTGTTATTTGAGTCAAAATCTTAAGTTTCAAGTTGTTTAGAGTCATATTGAGTCACCCACCCTTGAAAGACCTTCTAAACCACATGGCCACTATGAAGGAACCACAAGTGGGGGACGTTAAGACAATTCACCTACATTGTCACCCGGAACCGTTCACCACTTACTTAACCCCACTCCTCAAAACACAACTCCTCCACAAGTCACCCCACCAAACAACATTCCAATACCCCAACAAAACATACTAGATCCACAAGACCAACTTCCAAATGAACCGCTACCAAATGACCCTTTTATACCCCCAAGCCCGTCCAAATAACCCTCCACCAATCCGGAATGACCCACAACTTGTTGATGACTATCAAAAAGAGGTGTATGAGGATAAGGTTGACCGTTATGCCAATCAAGTTAGGGGATAAAGTGTGCATGTGAAAGGTCCACATAAGGAAGAGGTGGAAGGAAAGGCTCTATTCCTCAAGTGAGAAGGCAAGGAGGTTACCAGGCTCGTGATGATTACCAAGGCCATGACTACCGAGGTTATGATTATGATGAAGATCATTATGGGAATGCTGGAGGCCGGGACACGAGTCTCAACTCCATCAAGGTCACTCTCCCAACATTCAAAGGGGGCAGTGATCCCCGAATGTTTCTTGATTGGCTGATGCAATGTGACCAAATCTTCTTAACTAATGACATATCCGAGGTGAAAAAGTTGTCTTATACAATTGCTTAATTCGAAGGATTCGCCTCCACATGGTGGGAAACTTAAGTGAAAGTGAGAAGATTGTATGGGCTTTCTCCCAAACCCACATGGGAAGAGTTAAAGAATATCTTGAGGCGCAAGTATGTCACCGAACGCTACAAACAAGAGAAACTCAAGAAGGTATACACCTTGAAGCAAAACAATAAGAGTGTGGAAGAATATTATGATGAGTGGCAACTTGTGAAGATGAGAATCGACTATGAAGAGGATCCATTGAATGCCATGACTCGATTCCGAGTCGGGTTGAATGGAGAAATTACTTCCGAAATGAGACTCCACAACTATCGTGCTATTAATGAAACTCTTGAAGCGGATATTGAGACAGAGAAGGGGCTCACGGAATACAAGATCAATGTCACGACCCAACCCCGTAGGCCGTGACTAGTGCCCGAACTGGACACTCGTATACATATACGGTAGACATAATCAAACCAAGTTTGAACATCATATAGAAACTTTATGAAATCATACGCCATCTCAAAATGTCACATACATATATCATGGTAACCTGTCTCATGAGGAGTTACAACTAATCAAAGGATATTATAATACACGAGCCGACAAGGCTGTCACAACGTACGGGAACATCCCTAAACATATACGCAAGCCGACAAGATTGCCACTACATACAACATCCCAAAATATATATATATATACGCAAGCCGTCAAGGCCGTCACTACGTACGGGAATGTCCCAAAATAAGTCATATAGACACAACTGAACAACATCTATATACAACCCACACATATGTCTACAGACCTCTAAGAGTATCAATAATGACATTGTCACGACCCAACCCCGTAGGCCGTGACTAGTGCCCGAGCTGGGCACCCAAACACATTCATTAATCCGAATCACATACAGATGACTTATACGTATACAAATATCGAATCTTTGTCTCAAATTGTCTCAACACAAACATATATATATCATGTAAAAGCGGCAAGGCTATCATATGGCGCAACGGCCCAAAATATATATACAAATGCAAGCGACGGGCTGCCACGGTGAATGGGATCGCCCCGGAACATATAACATACGAACACACACAGCGTACAGAGATAGGCACAACTCACCTATACGTCTACAGACCTCTAAACTGAACAACAGAATCATATGACGGGACAGGGCCCCGCCGTACCCCTGAATACACATAAGTATATACAATGGAAGTGTCTGTACCAAAACGTGGGCTCCGGACAAGGGAGCACTCCAAAGTAGCAGAGTAGGTGTCCTAGACTGGCGGGTCACCAAATCGGGCGTCTGTACCTGCGGGCATGAAACGCAGCCCCCGAAGAAAGGGGGTCAGTACGGAATATGTACTGAGTATGCAAAGCAGAAGATACAGTAAACAGAACTGAGTCATAATCGAAACAACAGAACAGAAAGTAGGCATAATAACCAAAATACCAAAGCGCTTGCATCTGATATATAAATCATACATATGCGGTACAGAAGGCAAATATAAGATCAGAATGCCAAAATGCTTACTCCTGAAATACAACCCGTGCATGTCAATGTCATATATCATATCGGCCCCTAATGGGACTGAGTGACATAAGTACGATCATCATATACATACCGTAACACATCATAACTTCATAACCGATCATATGAGATGCCATTAACCGATGTGGGATTGGCCTAAACCAATGTGGGGTTCGCCTAAAACCAATGTGGGATTGCACAAACCGATTGGAATTTTGCCGCACCAGGTTTGCCCCACCATTGGGTTTGCCCCACCACCGGCCCTGATTCCAACTGATCATATTCCAGAATCCATACATATAACATATAACGTAGCATATATACATAGTACCCGGCCGAAAGGGGCTCGGCGTACCGGACACATCATAACACCATAATATATACACGGTTCCCGGCCAAAAAGGGGCTCGACGAACCGGACACATCATACTCCGGAATAAAGCATAGTGCGCACGATAACATAACCCTGGGCCGGGACTTGGCGAAAAATGTAACAACGTAAATGCACGAGTAGAATCGTGAGTAACCAAATACGATTTAAAATATTTTCAAAGACTCGATAGGTTAACCAAAACGAACCATCATTTATAAGCCAAAGCAAAGAGAGTCAAATCGATTTTCTTCCGAATATCACTCGGGAACATATCAAACCGAACTTTAGAAACCATAGTTACGTATCGGAATCATAAGCATACGAATCATCATTTCAGACTCAACAAATAAATATATAATCATACTCGGGGGGTCGGAAAGGTAGTCATATTAAGTTCTTTCAAAAAGTCGTTAACATTATACAAGGGAAAGTCGCGGGACCCACGGACGAGCGTCAAACCCAACCCGGGCCCGCCTATGAAAATTAAAGTCATCATACATTAGAGAATCATTTACGAGCATATCAAAGCAATCCGGTTTTGTCTATGAAAGTTACGGACGTTCGTAGTTACAGAATCTTTTACAACAGAATCTCTTTATGCAGCTTTTAAAATCCAATCATACGGAGGACACAAGGGCCATAATACGACCATATCAAGAATGCTAACATTAATAGGCACATATGAATCATAAGCATGCTCGAACTTTAAGAATAGAATTACCCCCAAGGCTCATAACATATCATAACTTACTTGCGTCTAGGACATGCCAAAAGGACAGAAGGATGAGCTTCACATACCTCGCTCGCTCTCAAAGCTAATCCAAATCAAACTTATGTCTCGGACTCCCCAAGATCTACATAACATCAATAAATACCAACATTAACTATAGGCATTTAGGAGTTCATTTCCAAACTAGCACATAATTCTACGAAAATTTGGGCAGCACTTCCCCTGTAAATGCACAACCCCGAGAATTCAACTCTGCCAAATTCATCAACAACAATACCAACAACTATTCCAACAATATCCACAATCAATTCAAAACGCATTCGAACATTAATAATTCTTCCCCACATATTCCGACAACATTCCAATTATGTTCACTACAACTACTTACATACAAACCAATATATAATCAAACTAACACTAATGCTCACATATTCAATTTCTAATCCGAAACCATTCAAACAATACTCAAGAACACTTTAAACAATTCATACAATATTTCCAACAATCCAACAAATGCTCCAACTTACCCGAAAACTGCCCCAAACCCGAGAACAACATCCATAACACATTCCTAACTTCCGAATCATGATTTGCACCAACAATCCACACTCTAACAATGTCATTCTCATAAATATAGAAATTACATTAAATGCACACAATCCTCCAAATCAGCCCATAACAATCTCAACATCAACTTGAGTCATTAGAACCTCATTATCAACATAGAATTCACAACGACAACAACCAAAACACTAAAGAGAATTAGTTCATTCTTTGTCATATAACATGACCTATATTCGGCCAACACTACACATACACATATTGATGATTCTCATTCATTTCTTCACACAACAACAACCAAACATGATAACTAGAGTTAATTTATCACTTCAACACAACACACACATCCACACGGCTATATGCCATGCACACGGCCTCAACTCCAACATGCCATATTTCATGAATTTCATCCATTTTTTGCATACTACAACACACATAAACCTCCCATAACACATAAAAACAAGATTAGACCTTACCTTTCTTCTTGACTTCCAACTTGGCTAGGGTTAGCAACGGATGAAAACTAGCGGTTTGTTGCCCCAAACAACAACTCCACGTTAACAAGGACCCTTCAATTAGTGGGTTTGCTAGGAAGAAATGATTTTGTGACGGCTAATTCTTGGTCTTGAAATTTGGAGTCTTGGCCGAATGGGTGGTGTTGTTCTTCTCCAAGGTTCTTGATTTTTTTACTAAGTGTGGGAATGAGAAAGATGACTTATTAGTCATCTTTTATGCTCATATATGAATTATACAAGTGTCCATGGCCCACACATGGGTTGGACCAATTAAATTTGGCCACAAAATGTGTGGGGGCCACTTCCAAGTCACACGGCCAACATGGCCTATTTTTCATGATTTGCCAACTTCTCAACATTCCACTTTTAGTCTCAAATTTTCCTACATGTCCCTTGCCAACAAATTCATGAACAACTTATGTCTAAAAACAAAATCGAAAGTCCAAAGTCTCAATTTCGTATCCCGGAATGGTCTTGTCCCTAACTTATCATAGTTAACCCGGATTGTTCCAATGTACAAAATATGGGATATAACAGACATATGATGGGACAGGGCCCCGCCGTACCCCTGGATAAACATATACATATATCAAAAGATGCGTACTAAAAGTCTAGGCTCGAACAACTAGAGCACTCCAAGACAAACTTGAGTAGAAGTCCTAAGCCGGAGGATCACCAACCGAGTATCCGTACTGCGGGCATGAAACGCAGCCTCCCGAAGAAAAGGGGTCGATGCGAAATATGTGCGGGGAGTATATAAAGCATGAAATACATTAAGGAAAATCATAACTGAAGTAGAGATTCCAGGAGACAAGTATGATAATCAAGAAATCACTGTACCTGTGCCTTGTGAAATGAAATCATGCATATCATTATCATATACCATACCCGGCCCATTATGGGACTCGGTGAATAAAGTCTTGTACACGTATACCATACCCGGCCCATCATGGGACTCGGTGCGATAATCATATCATCTTATCATCATATCATCATGTCATCATATCATCATATACCGTACCCGGCCCTCTAGTGAGGGACTCGGTGAACAATGTAGTGAAACTGTGCGTGATAACATACCCGGCCCGGGACTCGGTGAAAGATGTGAATAACGATGCACGAGTAGCGAGTATGAGTAACCATATGCAACTAAATCATCGTCGAGACTCCAACGGATAAGTAGAATAACTAACACTCGAGTATCAAGGCGATAGTCATGTTAAGTACTCTTTGAATGTCACTATGAACTATATCAAATAGAGCCTCGGAATCATAGACATGTATCAAGATAATGCAAAACGACTTATGGAAGTCAAGGACATTAGTCATTGTAGAGGTCTTTAAGAATAGGAACTTTTACATACCAACTACTATCCAACGTATAGAAGACTCGAGGAGCAATAGCTCAATTACCTTAAGAGTTCTAACATCAAGAAGTGAATAAGAATCATGAATCACACTCGAAACTTATGAATGGAATTACCCCAAAGCTCATATCGTACATCACTTACATCTAAGACATGCCAAAAGAAAGAAGGGATAGCTTTACATACCTTTAGCGCTTATCCGTAACACAATACGTATACGCTGCCCAAAGTGTCTCAACCTATATTAAGACGTCAAGAATTATGGTTAAGCTACGGGAAGGTTCAAAACGTATTCCAACGTTAATAGTTCCTTTCTAGAAAATTAGACGACGTTTCCCTTATATGCAAACCAACTACATAACAACCAAGCCAACATAAATAACCACACGTTCAAGTACTATATCGAGACTAACCAAGACAAGATACAAGAATGTCCCGAGACAGCCCGCACAACATTCCAAACAGCCCACATTTACAACATTCGATAATAATCTACATACGACTACGACATATTCAAGTTATTCTTAATGGTCCATAGTCGTAACATTTTCATCGAAACGACCTTATAACAGTCCAACCAATACAACAACATAACGTATAATCTTAATCATACTTAGTCTTCCCGCTCAACAAGAACAACAACAACATATCCAAAACAGCCCCTAACTAACAACATAAAAAGATGTCCAAAAAATCTTACGAACACCAACGAATACACCAAGCAAATATATATATTAAATCCACATACGCCTTCTTATACGTTATTTCATACAATCTTTTCATCTAATTTAAAGGGAAATATACCAAAAGATTTGGTAGATGACTTTGTCTTTTACACGACAACTACATCACTTATTCATATGCAAGAAAACTATATTATTATCACCATAATCCTTACAACCCATGACCAAGAAAACAAATTCAACTTCAACTTTAACCATCTAATTCCTTCACTCTCATCATTTAATCCATAACAACAACAACCAAAATGCTACTTAAAATTAATTCACCAATTTTAACTAAGACAACCCTTTCACGTATTTAATCCTTCAACAACACTTCAAAATCAACATACATAATTTCATATATCCAATTCACATCCACTAACATTATACAAATCTAAACCACCTCTAAATCACATAGAAGAAGGTTAAATCTTACCTTAATAACTTGGCTCCTTAATTTGCTGAAATTGGTGAATTTAATCACCAACGTTCTTGCTACCTCTTCAATGGTTAATTCACATTGCTATGACCTCCAATTGGTTGGAACACCATGGAAAATAATTTTGGCATCAAGAATTCATGAGCTCAAATTGCACAGCCATGGCCGTGAGCTGCCATGGCTGGACTCTCTCTCTCTAACTCTTATAATCCACCAAGTGTGAAGATGATGCAATGAATAAAGGGCTGGTTGTGAGTTGGTGGAGCTGCCATGGCTGTCCGTGACTTGGTGGAGCTGCCATGGCTGGCCGTGAGCTCCTCTCTCCACTCTCTAATTCAACAATGTTGAAGATGAATAAATGAACCAAGGTTAGTCATCAAATAACCTTATATATGCTGCCCCTAAGGTTGACATGTGTCCATTTGGTTGACATGTGTCCCACTCATAGCATGGGCCAATCCGTATTTGGCCATGCTATAGTGGGGTCCACTTAATCCCACTAATGACTTGATTAATGATAATTAGTCTCTAAACCCCACTTAATAATCCAATTATGGTAAATTAATCCCAAATCTCCACTAATATTTCTACTAACTATAATTAATAAGCAATTCGTGCATTAATAAAAAATCGGGGATTAAAAGTCCTTGTCTCATATCCAAAAATAATCTTGTCCTTGGATTTATGTCAATTAACTTACGAATAATCCGTCGTATAAAAATACGGGATATAACAATCAATAAGTTGAGGGGGTACACAAGTTCGTGGAACATGAACAAGGAAGGAGGAACTTCTTCTTCTAATTGGAAAAAGAATAAGGGCACCGTGCAAGAAACCAAGAAGCCCTTTGTAAAGAAAAATCAAGTTGAGAAGCAACCTCCAAAGTTTGCTCCAAAAGAGAGAGGTACGAAACCTAAACCATTCCAATGCTTTTAGTGTCAAGGCTATGTCCATAGGATAAGTGAGTGTCCCAATCGAAGAGCCTTTGTTATGAAGTATGAAGAAACTTGTAGTGATGAAGATGTGAGGGAGTGTAAGGAAGAGGATGATGAGGGTAATCCTGGAAAGATGAACTTGGGAGTGATGAAGAGTAAGATGATATGGAGGGTGATGGAGATATCACCGTTCCAATTTGTTCGGCAAGAAAGGTGATGACATGTATGGCCAAGCCTCAAGAAGGGGAGATCACCGTCCCGAACAATGTGGTAAGGAGAATAATGATAAGCAAGGCCATGAATGATCCTAGCTAATGGGAGAATCTCTTCCATTCCAAGTGTGTCATCAATCAAAATGTGTGTGTTATGATCATTGATAGTGGGAGTGGTGTTGCAAGTACGATGTTGGTTGATTTCTTGAAACTTCCCACCACCAATCATGAACATCCTTACAAACTCTAATGGCTCAACGAATGTCGAGAGTTGAAGGTGACTCGACAAGCTGCTATTAAGTTCAAAGTTGGGAAGTGTTAAGATGAGATCATTTGTGATGTTGTGCCCATGCAAGCTTGTCACCTTCTACTTGGAAGACCTTGGCAATATGATAGGTCGACCAAGCATGATGGGAGAACCGATCGGTACACAGTTGTATGCAATGGGCTTAAACATGTGTTATTTCTTATGTCACCTTTGCAAGTTGGTGAAGTTTATCACAAAATGAGGGAGTTAAAAGAGAAGGGAAATAGTGGACAAGGAAATAGTGAAAGAAGTAGTTCTCAAGAGGGAAGTGAGAAAAAGAAGGAGTCAAGAGGAAAGGCTAAGGTGGCCCTCTTGGCAAACTTAAGGGAGATTAGGGAGGAGTTGGAGGAGCGACAACCGGTGATCCTCCTCACACATGGAGACTATGCTTTGCACACTAACAAACTAACCTCTTCTTTTCCTAGTTCTATTTCTTCTCTTTTGCAGGACTATGATGATGTGTTCTCAACGAAACTCCTAAAGGGATTATGTCACGACCCAAACTGATGGGCCGTAACAAGTGCCCGACCACTATTGGACAAGCACTCCTATGCTTGCATTTACTGCTCACTGACTATCCTGGGCCCATATACAATCTGTAACTGAGCTGTACTGTCTCTCGAATAATCAACATAAGAGACACCGCACCGGGAACTCACGACAACCACATACATATAAACATAAACACTGAGAATAACAGCGTGAGCCAATTTGGCCGCTACACATATATACTACTACAACAACAACAACAACAACCCAGTGAAATCCCACAACGTGAGGTCTGGGGAGGGTAGAGTGTACGCAGACCTGACTCCTACCAAAGTAGGACGGCTGTTTCCGAAAGACCCTCGGCTCAATAGAAAGCATAAAAGCATAAAAGCATAACACGAGGTCAGATAAGGCCAAGAGATTCAAAGAGATATGGAAATGCAAATAACTAAAGCGACTAAGCCATGATGAAGCAGTTTGTAAAGGAGCGTATTATCACGGATAAAATAAGATAATCAAAGTACAGGATAACAAATAGTAGCAGAAACCAAAGCACAAATGTGACTACTAATATGAAAGGATAAACGTTACTATCTACGCTACACATATATACTGTACAACAAAATAAACGCCGACGAGGCTGCATAACATCACGACTATATATCACTGTCTACAGACCTCTATGGAGTACAAACTGTAGAAAGGACAGGACAAGGCCCTGCCGTACCCATATATGTACGTAACCGAATAGCATACCAAAAAGGCTGTAGCTCCGATCAATGGGAGCGTACTCGATCGCTGCCGAGGGGAGGTCCTCTCGTGGGATCGTCCGACTAGCTACCCGATCCTCGCGGGACATGAACGCAAATATTCCATTAAGAAGGGACGTCGGTACGAGTAATGTACCGAGTATGTAAGGCATGAATGATAACATGATAATATGTACGTAATACATGAACAACAACATAATAAGGAAATATGGAAAATACAAGAAAAAGGTATGACTGTAACTGCTTGCCTCTTAAGGCGGAATCATGCATGCTCACTTTTACCTTCAAAACATATCACCCATACATACATAAACTGTTCGAATCAAATAACATTATTAGCCCGCGTCCGGGCCTCCCGCGTCGGGGTAATCATCTCACGCCGCCCACTAGTGGTGCTGCCCGTGCCATATAGACACGGTGTTATTATCATCATCCATAAGCCGCCCACTACGCCCAGCGTAGTGGTGCTGCCCGGCCATATAGGCACGGTGTAATCATCCATAAGCCGCCTACTACGCCCAGCGCAGTGGTGCTGCCCGGCCGTATAGGCGCGGTGTAATCATCACAACATAAGCATACATAAGAGCCCAATCAAAAGCTATAACTCCATCGGAGTGACGTAAGGTCGATAACCTCCGATTATATTATGAAATAATCATCGCTCTATCTCACCTTGAAGGAACAATTATTTAATGACTTTATCTCCGCAAATAAGCCTTAAATAATACCAAAAGAGAAAGATTCATACCTTTTTTTTTCCTTGTTAAGACAGCAATATCCTCAATATCCACGCTAAAATCCACCACAAAATAATACTAGAATCACAACCATGCGTTATCCGGACCTAAACTACTACTCCGCTACTTGAAAATTGCTCACTTTTTATTTTTCTCACTCTCTCTCTTCAATTTATGGAATTTTCCAGCAAAATCTGATGTAAAAAGGGGGTTATTACCCTTTATATAAGGGTCAAATTCGGGTCGGGTTCACTCTGGCATTTTACTGTAGCACGCGTTTCTGCTCTGTCAGCTGAGCTTGTAACGTCCATAATTCTATACTCCGATGTCCTATCAACAAGCGATTTATTGCGTTGGAAACTAGACTTGACGAAATTTATTTTAGGCTTTTGTTTCACCTTAAAACACTTCATATGCTAAGAGATATTTGTCCCCCAAGTTGGACCAAAATTTTCACACAAAACATTACCCATCCTTTCTTCGAAGTCGTACTACTTCATTTCTTCTACTCATTTCCTTATAAAACCTTCCGGTAAATCTTATATACATCCTTCACTTATTAAATATACTTAATAATGCTTGCTCCTTATATTCTAAAGTGGTTTTACTTAACCCTAACTCAACGTACTTATGTTTCAAATTTGATAAGTGCTCTTCGAAGATATGGGGTGTAACAGATTACCATTCTTAAGGGGGATTGAGCATCAAATCAACTTTGTCCCAGGATCACAATTGCCAAAAAAATCAGCTTATAGAGCTAACCGGGAGGATACCAAAGAACTTCAAAAGCAAGTGGATGAATTCCTTGAAAAAGGAGTTGTGCGAGAAAGTATGAGTCCATGCGCCGTGCCGGTAATCTTGGTACCAAAGAAAGATAGAACATGGAGCATGTATGTTGATTGCCAAGCCATCAACAAGATAACGGTGAAGTATCGCCATCCTATCCCTCGTCTTGATGACATGTTTGATGAATTGAATGGTTCATGCATATTCTCTAAGATAGATCTAGGAGTAGATACCATCAGATACGGATGAAACCCGGAGATCAGTGGAAAACGGCATTCAAGACCAAGTTTGGTCTATATGAATGGTTGGTGAAGCCTTTTGGTCTCGCTAACGCTCCTAGTACTTTCATGTGTTTAAAGAATCATGTGATGAAACCTTTTATTGAAAAATTCGTGGTTATTTACTTTGATGATATCTTAGTGTATAGTAAAACCATGGATGAGCATGTTAATCATTTGAAATGTGTGTTAGAAGTGCTTGGGCAAGAACAACTTTATGCTAATGTGGCTAAATGCTCTTTTTGTGTTAATGAAGTTGTTTTCTTTGGATTTGTTGTGAGTTCAAGGGGCGTTGAGGTTGATGAATCCAAAATAGACGCTATTAAGAAATGCCAACTCCTAAATCTGATGTGAGAAGTTTTCATGGATTGGCTAGTTTCTATAGGCGGTTTATTGAAGGGTTTAGTACCATAGCCGCTCCCTTGACTGAGGTAATCCGAAAGGATAAGCCTTTTTCTTGGGGTGAGGAGAAAGCGAGGGCTTTTGAGACCTTGAAACAAATGCTTAGCTCCGCACTATTTTTTAATTACCCTATTTTGATAAAATCTTTGAAATTAAATGTGATGCTTGTAAAGTAGGTATTGGTGTCGTTTTGATGCAAGACCAAAAACCCATTGCCCATTTTAGTGAAAAGCTTAAGGGTGCGACGTTGAATTACTCCACCTATGATCTTGAATTGTATGCTTTGATTAGAGGTTTGGGTAATTGGCAACATTACTTGTGGCCTTAAGAATTTGTTATTTGGACCGACCATGAGTCCTTGAAGCATCTTAAGGCCAAAGGAAAGTTGAACAAACGACATGCCAAATGGGTTGAATTTCTTGAAACTTTCCCTTATGTAATCCAATACAAAAAGGGGAAGGACAATGTAGTGGCGGATGCCTTGTACCGTAAACATGTTTTGATTAATACTTTGTCTTCCAAATTGATGAGTTTTGAAAGCTTAAAGACATTGTATCCCGAGGACCCCGTCTTTGCGAAAATCTTTCAAGATTGCAAAGAATGGTAAAGGGAAAGATGGCTTAAGATAGATCTTTTACTCCCTATTCGAAATTTGATTGTTTCTTGTTCAAGAACAAGGGACTATATATGCCCATGAGCTCTTGGAGGGAACTTTTTGTGAGGGAGGCACATGATGGGGGATTCATGGGACATTTTGGAATTGATAAAACCATGGGTCTTGAGGAGCAATTTTATTGGCCTAATATGCATTAGGATGTTGCCAAAATTTGTGATCAAGCGTTGAGTGTCGTGGTGCTAAGTACAGGCTTCTTCCTCATGGATTGTATAACCCTCTCCCCACCCCTCAAAGACATTAGCTTGACATTTATATGGATTTTGTGTTGGGCTTGCCAAGGACTAAAAGGGGCAAAGATAACATTTTTGTTGTTGTTGACCGCTTTTCAAAGATGGCTCATTTTATTGCATGTTATAAGTGTGATGAAGCATCTCATGTTGCATCTTTGTTTGTTGAACATGTGGTCAAATTGCATGGTATTCCCAAAACCATAGTGAGTGATAGGGATTCTAAGTTCCTTAGCCACTTTTGGAAGGAATTATGGGGACGACTTGGGACTAGATTGTTGATTTCTACTTCTTGTCACCCACAAATCGATAGCCAAACAAGGTTGTGAATAGGACTTTGGGTTCTATTGTCACGACCCAACCCCGTAGGCCGTGACTAGTGCCCGATCTGGGCACCCAAACATATCCATCAAACACTACCTCAAAACATAACGAACGCGATCAAATCTATAACAGAAGTCGATAAGGCTATATTTCAAATTTAGATAATTTCCAGAAAAATTTCGGCAGAGTTTCCTTTGTTTTATGGACTAACCAAAATAACCCTGCACACAGAAAATACCAACAAAGCCACACGGGGCCCGACAAAATATCATATACGTAAGCGGACTGCCGCGGCGAATGGGGTCGCCCGACACACCAGATACAAACACAATCATACGGAAGTAGGCACACCCACAAAACATGTCCACGGACCTCTAGGCAGACAGACGAGAATCATATGACGGGACGAGGCCCCGCCGTACCCACATAGTCCAAATATACACATAAGGATGAACATGACGATGAAATATATACCAAAATGTACGCTCCGGATCAAAGGGAGCAACCCGATATAGCGAGAGAGTGTGGCCTACGGTGGAGGATCACCAACGTCCGTACCGCGGGCATGAAACGCGACCCACAGAAGGAATTCGTGATGCGAAGGTGTTAGTGCGAAAGTATGTAAAACATCGAGCAAGCGTAAATCCAAATCAGGGCAAAAATAAGAATACGGAAAGAG
>NW_026722120.1:0-7667 GCF_029784015.1 Lycium ferocissimum | reverse complement strand
AACTCTCTTTCAACATAGAATCCACATAACAACAATAATCAAAATACTAAATAGAATTGATCCATACTTTGCTACACTTCACAAGCCATATTCGGCCAACACTACACATGCCAACTTCATGATTTTCATTCATCTCATCACATTACAACAACCAAACATGCTAGCTAGAATTTAATCCATTACTTCTACACAACACAACACACACACACGGCCACATACCAAACACACGGCCTCAACACCAACATACCATATTTCATGATTTTCATCCATTTCTTCACTCTACAACATGCACACATCATTTATAAAACATAAAAACAAGATTAACTCTTACCTTTTCCCTTCAACTTCACAACTAGCTAGGGTTAGCTAGGATGAAAACGAATGACCTTCTAGCCCAAACAACCACTCCACGTTAACAAGGACCCTTCACTTAGTAGGTTTGCTAGAAAGAAATAATTTTGTGATGGCTAAATCTTGGACTTGAAATTTAGGGTTCTTGGCCGAATGGGTGGTGGTGAGTTTTCTCCAAGTTCTTTTTTTTTTTTTCTAAGTGTGGGAATGAGAAAGATGACTTCTTGGTCATCTTTTATGCTCCTAGATGAATCATCCAAGTTTCCATGGCCCACACATGGGTTGGACCAATTAAATTTGACCACAAAATGTGTGGGACCCTCTCCCAAACCACACGGCCAACATGGCCTTTGCCCAATAATTTCCAACTTCTCCATATTCCACTTTTAGTCCCAAATTTTCCCAAATGTTCCACACCCACAAATTCATGAACAACTTAGGTCTTAAAACATAATTGAAGGTCAAAAGTCTCGACTTCGTATCCCGAAATGGTCTTGTCCCTAACTTATCATAGTTAACCCGGATTGTCCCAATGTACAAAATACGGGATATAAAGATCCTCCCCCCCTTAGAACATTCGTCCTCGAATGTTAAATCCAACCCTATGGGTCTTACAAACATTTCGGGGGGTCTCTTTTACGCTCATCACATACAATATATCAATCGACAATCACTTAAGGGTCTAGATTACCCGTACCGCGCGGTGGCGCTCCCGATCTGTCTTCACGGGTCACGCGTATAGGCGGTTCGATGGACCGCCGTAATCGGAGGCTCCGCCACGGCCCGCCGGCGTCGGTATGCCCCGCCCCTCCGGCGCACAGCTACGGAAGGGGAAGACGAACCAAGTTGACCGTAAGCTGGCCTGGCCGCACCACTCGGACCGCCCTCTACGACACTCTCTCTTAAGATGACCCCGACCGCCACAGTAAAACAAGCACCCGTGGCGCGATAATACTCTGGGTGCCGCCCTCCCACGCAGAACACCCGAGGTCCGGGTGGCCTTCGAATGCTGAACCTCTCGTCCATCTCGCGGTTTCGAAGCCCCGAGCTCGACCGCCCCGATACCCCACACCATCCGGTTCCCGGGGCCGTGAATCGCGGGGGTGTACCGATGGCCGGGAAGTGGCATTCGCCGTGGCCGCCGCCGAGGTCGTCCGCCCCCGAGACTCTCCGTACGACCTGGCCGGATCCCGGCCTCTTCGGCCGGCCCCCATCATACCCTACCGGCCGACGCCCTCGCGTCAATCCTCCATACCCCGGGTACGTGCTCGAACCCGTGCGTATGTCCATCCTCGATCGGGCCGCCATCACCAAACAACCCACAACCAAGTAGTCATCCACCCATCACAAATCGATGCATCCGATCCGTCATATCGCCCACATAAGGTACGCATATCCGGCCAACGAATCAAACTCCCAACTCGTACTCCCGGACGCTCCCCGGCCCTCTTCCTTTCAGTCGAACTACAGAACTCCCCCCCGCGCCGCAGCTTCCGGGGAGAAAATGGCCAAGAAAGGCCTTCGTGAACTCGCCCCACACCGTTGGAGGGCACCCTACTCCCCGGACGACTCCTTGTGGACTCGTACCAACCACCGTACACATCATGCAATCGTGCGACACTAGCTCAACAGACTCGGTCTCGGAAACCTTAATAAGCCGCAACGTACGCTGCATCTCCCGAACAAACTCATGGGGGTCCTCCGCGGGCTTTGACCCGAAAAACTCTGGGGGACCACAAGTCAAAAAATCACGAGCCCTCTGACTGTCATATCTATCCCCATGATCACCTCCTGATCCCTGTATATGGACCTGGCCCGCCATCAACCGGGTCAATAGCTGAATCGCATCTCGCATCGCCCGATCCTCCGCCCCTGGCTGAGGAGCCGGAGGCTCGGGTACTCGAACCTCGGGAGCTGGGCCGGTGGGAGCCACCCACCGACCCGAGCCTCGTCATCGCTCCAAGCCCCTCATCGACGATGTAGCCGAACCAGCGTCGTCGGGCACAATCTTGGTGCAAGCTCGCACGGGCCCCGTTAACTCTCCGGGCCCGGCTAGTCCCCCCCCCCCCCCCCGCTGTCGGGTGTACCTGCCCTTCGCGCCCGTCGCTCTATAGGAGGCATCGCCGAAAACATAGCACCGTTGGGGGAGAGTCATCCCACGGAACACGGCTACTATCGCACGATCTAAGATCGAAGGAAAGATAACATCTCAAATGTCCGTAGCCTCCCGTTTGTAGACGTGGTACATAACACACCGATAAACAAGTCTCTACTAGACACGATCCGTAGACATTCCGAGGACGAATCGTTCGATATTACTTTTGTCACGACCAACTCACAAAGCCGTGACTAAAAGGCCCGAGCCGGACATCCATACGCACTCATTAACCGAAATCGCATACAAACAATTTATAGCACATATATAGAGATCATACGTGGTTCCAATCGTCGCATACAAACATATAAACCGTACGTGCTACAAGCCGTCGTCCGTACAATATCATATCGAAGCATACATACACGCAGCCGACAAGGCAGATGGGCCACCCAAACACAACTCAAACGAACACAAGCGGACGGTAACTGACCACAACCCACATCTATGTCTACGTACTTCAAGAGCTGGCAACAGAACCATATGACGGGACAGGCCCCGCCGTACCCATGAACGAACATATATACAAAACGACGATGCGTTCGTACCAAAATGTAGGCCCGGAACAAAGTGAGCTCTCTCCAATGTGCGAATAGGTGTCCTACATCGGCGGATCACCGAACCGTGCGTCCGTACCGGGGCATGAAACGCGGCCTCCGAAGAAAGTGGTCGATGCGGAATATGTACCGAGTACGCAAAGCAATGGCACGAAATGAGATCATAATCGAAATAGGGGGGTGCAGAAAATGAGCATAACAATCCGAAAACCAAAGAGCTTGCATCTGAAGTACAAATCATACATAAGCGGTATAGAAGACAAATATAACCATCCGAATGCCAAAATACTTAGCTTTTTTTTTGACAAACATTCTGTTTCATACATATACGGAAAATAGAACATATCATATGAGCTGACATTAACCGATGTGGGATTTGCCTAAACTAATGTGGGATTTGCCTATACCAATGTGGGATTTGCCTAAACCAATGTGGGATTTGCCTCACTACAGGGTTTGTGTTATAGCCCGTATTTCGTGCGTTCGGATATTGCGAGACAATGGTGAGAAGCTAAGACAAGATTATTTCAAGAGGTTATTTTAATACGCAGAGTGGTTATAAATATTTAGGAATGCCGTGATATGGAAATGTTGGGAAAGGTTAAGGGCAAAAAGGGAAATTTGCAAATGGCATCATGGTAATTTTGCGAAAAGGCTAAGGGTAAAATGGGAATTTCACAAGAGTCTTGGAGGTTCATGAAAAATTCATGTTGTCCATGTGACATAAAAATATGTCCACATTTCATTATTTAATGGGGGCTAGTTGTAGGTTATAAAAAAAAAAAAATTATGGGCCAAAGCTTGCATGAGAAGCTAAAGGATCATTTTTGTCCATTTTTAAGAAGTTTCGAAGACTTGAGAAAAGATGACAAATAAGTCATCTTTGTTGCATTGAAGAAATTTCAAGAAAAGAGAAGAAAAATCTAGAAAAGAAAGAAGAGGGCATGTGACCAAACTTGAAGGACCTAAGCATAAATATGGATAAGTAGTGGAAGACATATATATATATATATATGGTCATCTTTTTAATTCAAGAAATTGGAGAGAAAGCATGAACAAAAAAAAAAAAAAGAGAAGAGAAAGAACAAGATGGAGCCTATTCGGCCATGAGGAGAAAAAAAAGGGAAAGAGAATTGATCAAGAAAAATTGTTTTCTTCTAGCAAATCAATCAAGTGGAACGTCCCTAACAACATGGGGGAGTTGTTGGAGCAAGTTAAGCATTAGTTTGGGCAATTCATGAACCTTAGCCAAGTTGAGAAGTGAAAGGATAAAGGTATGTGTTCAATCTTCTTTTAAATGTGTTATGAATGATATGTATATGTTGTAGCATGAAGAAACGGATGAAATTCATGAAATAGATTGGTGTTGGGGGGTGGCCGAATGGGGTTGCATGGTGTAGGTATGATGAAACAATGTTATTAAATAGTTTGAGTGTTGATGTTGTGAACTCCATGATGAAAAAATGAAAGTTTAATGGTTAGAAATAAAATGGAAGTTGGTTGCGGGTTATTGGAGAAGTTAATGCAATGTTAGAATGTTCCCTTATATTTACATGAATGATGTTGTTAATGCATGGTTGTTGATATGGGTTATGAATCTAGAATAAGAAAAATGTGTGGTTAATACTTTTGTTGAAGTTGGAGGATTCGGGTAACATTGGATCATTATAGTATTGCTAGAATAATTGTTGGTATTGTTGTTGGTTTGGCCGGGTTGCATTCCCGGATTGTTGTTGATGAAAATTGGGCCGAGTTAAAATCTCGGGGATGGAGTATTTACAGGGGAAATGCTGTCGAAATTTCGGTAGGCAAGTGATACCTTAAGGTTGAACTTCTAAATGCTCTAATTGACGTTTGGTAAATGTGACCAATTTGTAGATTTTGGTGGATTTGGAACTTGAATTTGGAGTCGCGCATAAGGCGGAAAAGGTATGTAAGACTTCACTTTCCTTTCTTGGCATGTCCTAGATGTAATAGGGCTGGATACGGGCCTCGGGGACCATTCCCTTTCTCGGAATTCAAAATTGAAATTAGTTACTATTCATTCAGTAGAATTGAATTAGAAATTGTGCAAAATGTGGGAAAAACCTCCTAGACCTTTAGAACTTGCAAAAATAAGACCTGACTACCCTAAAACTCTCCTAAGTAATGTCATGAAACGTATTATACGTCAACTGTGTACGCCGCCTCATTTGACCCGAGGGGGGCCCATTGTTCCCGGATTTTCTTTAGTGCTCCGTTTACCCACCGACAAATGTTGTAACTATTCTAAGGGGAATATTTCCATGATGAAAGTGATAACGATGATGTAAAGGAAAGAACATGTCTATGATAAGCATGACAAGGATGACTCCATGACTACGAGCCTTAGGTCAAGAATCCAATGCTATGAAAGTGATAAACTAGTCCTTGATCTTCGATTCTACCCTTTAGCTATGGTATTATTTTCTAGAGATTTCAAAGTCTACAAATAAACGCACATGATGTCCATGATCTCATTCCATGTTTTCTTTAATGATATCTGTCCATTGATAGTCTCGCCTTAAAATACTGTTCCTCAAGGTAGACAAAGCGATCCCAAGTAATCCATAATGTAATCGGAGGTCACCGACCTTACGTCACTCCGATAGACACATGACCTTCCTTGGGCTCCCATGCACGCTGTTTATATGATACATGTATATGTGGGGGAATGGGGAGGGCAAGCGTTTCCACCTCGATTCGGTGGGATTCCGTCCGGACGCGGGGATGCCCGACGCGGGATATGGGAGAGCCGCACGCGGCGTACGTTTATGTGATGTATATATATATATATATATATAATATGATATACTTGGGACATTGGTAGGGAGAGGGGGGCGGGGAGAGCCGATGAATTCGGCGTCTATAAATGCGAGTAAAAATCGTTTTCCGAAAGGTGTCATTTCCTATGTACAAGAATAAGAAACACCGTGTTCAAAAAAAAAAAAAAAAAAAAAAGAAGCTAGGCATGCATGGTATCCGCCCCCGGTGGCACTCACGTATACAGGTGTTTCTTTCAACCTATGATATGCTTTATATTTCTGTACGATTTACCGTCCATACGTACGGGTTATCCTCTCATCTCATCACAAATTCTATAATCCCATGGTATTGTTGTTCATAATTATGTTCCTGTTCGTATTATTATTCATGTCTTACATACTCAGTACATTGCTCGTACTGACCCCTCTTCTTCGGGGGCTGCGTTTTCATGCCGCGCGTGTACACCGGTACGGGTTGAAGTAATATAGAAGACGTTCACGACAAAGTTGGCAAGCTCCATTTGGCACGGAGTGTAGCCGAGTCGAGCACACGTGCCGAGGATTTCGATTCGCGCAGAGACTTTGTGACAGTCGTGGGTACCGTGTCGATGCATCGGTGGCTGCATAGGCCAATATGTCGCCAGGTATTATGATATAAGTTTTATACAGTTATAAATTCGATTTGCTCGGAAAGCAACAGAAAGAATATCTTTAGTGAGCCTTATCAGATGTATTTGACTTAGAGAAAAAAAATTTAAGCAGGGAATGAGAGTCAGAGGGTTCGCTCGGCCCTAGGTAAGGGTCGGGTGCCCATCACACCCTGATCAAGATTGGGGTGTGACAGTTTGCCCCACCATTGGGTTTGCCCCACCACCGGCTCCGATACCGACAGATCATATTCCAGATTATAGTATAGTGCACACAATAACATATCGGCCCGGACCTCGGCGAAAGACATACAACAATATGCCTGCGTAATCGTGGGAAACCATATGCAATGCAAAACACTTATAAAGACCCAATAGGATAATCAAAACAACTGTTAGTTCAAACCCAAAACAATAGTCAAATCAGGTTTTCTTCCGAATATCACTCGGGAACATATCAAATAAAACTCTATCAATCATAGTTACGTATCCAAATCATATGCATAAAAATCCTCATTTCAGACTCAACAGATAAATAAGTAATCATACTCGGGGTCAGAAAGATAGTCAAATTAAGTTCTTTCAAAAGCGTCGGGCCAAAGACCGTACAAAGGAAAGTCGCGGGTCCCACGGATGAGCGTCACCCCAATCTGGGCCCACCCATGGAATTTAAAGTCATTACACGCTATAAAATCACTTACGAGCATATCAAAGCCATCCGGTTCTATATGTGAAAGTTACGGACGTTCGTAGTTACAAAACTCTTTTGAAAACAAAACTTTTTATGCAACATTGGTAAGCAATCATACAAAGACATATAAACCATGGCTTGACCATATTGTCACGACCCGAACTACGGTCCGCGACGGGTATCCGGGGCTAACCACCGAACACCTCTCACTCTTTTATCCGCTATCATCCATACTATACGCTCATGTTCATATAAGAAAAAGCGTCATTCTTCCGTAATGCACTTGATTTTATAAACATAGGCCATCGGCTATCAAAATAATAATATACGTTACATACACAAAAGCCAAGGGGCCTACTACCCCCCGCCCTATCTACGAGCCTCTCGGGAAAAACTAGACAATGACCCCCACGGGGCCCCCCCCGTGTCCGTTATACACAAAAAATGTCTCAATTGCCCTTTTCCCGGGAAAAAAGGAGGGGT
>NW_026722119.1:0-7863 GCF_029784015.1 Lycium ferocissimum | reverse complement strand
TCTTTCATGTTTTTCATTCATTTTCACATCCTACAACATCCACAAACCATGCATAACACATAAGAGCAAAGATTGAACCATACCTTTCCTCTTCACTTCTCCAATTCGGCTAGGCTTCTTTGTAACAAGAAGAGTGCTTTGCAAGCTTCAACAATCACTCTATGTTGTTCCTTACCTTCTAAGGAGTTGAGTTGCTAGAGAAAGCTATTGATTTTCTTCACTTTTTTTTTTTTTTCCTTGGTGTTGCTCGGCTATGGAGGAAGCCGTGTGGGTTTCTCCTCTCTTTCTCTCAAAGTTTCTTGGAATTTCTTGAACACAAATGATAAGGATGACTAGTAGTCATCCCTTTTTATTACATATTATAGCCTTCCATGTGGCCATGGCCCACTTCCCTTGTGGCCGGCCACATGGCTCCTCTTCATGAAATCTTTTTTTCCATTTTTCCCATAATTCATCTTAGGTCCCAAACTTCCTTAGTATTTCATGCCACCAACACTTGCGAGCGACTCACAACCTAAAATAGAATCGTAGCTAAAAATCTCGACTTCTCGTCTCTAAGTAATCTTGTTCCTCACTTTCCGCAATTAATTCGGAATGTTCCAATATACAAAAATACGAGGTGTAACACACATACCGCGGCCAGGAACCCAGCAGTAATATTACCTATACACACATACCGCGGCCGGGAACCCGGCGGTAATACCACGTAAGCACATATACCGCGGCCGGGAACCCGGCGGTAATACCACGCATACACATACCGCGGTCAAGAATCCAGCGGTCAATATCACACACTACCGCGGCCAAGAATCCGGCGGTCAATATCACACTTACCGCGGCCAAGAATCCAACGGCGACATCACTCGACATACCAAGGAACCTCAGAAGTCATAGTCACATATCAAAATCACGTGCATAAGAGCAAATAAACAATTAGGTTACCTTCCAAAATTCGATGACCAAATATATTTACTAACATCGGGAAGTGCAGAAACAAGTTTCAGATTTATCGGAATTAGTATACAAAAGTTACAACCTTCTGAAATCGTTCTTATGTGTCAAAATGTATTATCAAACTCAATGAAGTAGTTAAAATAACTATTTTATAGTAATCGGAGCGATAGTCAAAAGTTCTCTTTTCAAAATCACAAAAATATACCAAACGGGCGACATAGGGAGATCTCGGAATGCGTGGGCCCCACCTCGGTCAAATTGAGGCGGCGTACCCCAAACTATGGTCGTTAGGCCTTACGAAGTCATATACAAAGGATTCTAGGCCCTCCATATCATTTGGGCAAGCTACGGATGTTTAAGCACTTATTTGAACAAACAAGACATTTTTAATTCAATTCTACTGAATGAAAAAGGGCCAAAATGAAGCTCGGATTCCGAGGAGTAGTGTCACGACCCAACTCCGTAGGCCGCGACTCGTACCCTTGTTGGGCACTTACACGTACCCTACCCTAAATTAGCAAAATATTAAAAATGTAAACGAAACAATAATTTAACCGAGGTCAAGCGGATATAGCGCACGAAGGCCGATAAGGCCGTTACAACACACGGATAAGCTATAATCGTACGCAAAACTCACGAACATATACGGAACCCACACCACGTGTCTACGGACCTCTCTAGAACAAAAACATAATCATATGACGGGACGGGGGCCCGCGTACCCCGAATAAATACGTACATATGCGTGAGAGAGAATCTCGTATCAAATATGGGCTCCGGACAAAGGAGCACTTCAACGGTGACGGATAACCTAAGCAATGGATCCTCAAATCGGTCGTACGTACACAGGCACTGAAACGCGGCCCGAAGAAAAGGGTCGGTACGGAAAATGTGCGAATATGTAAAGCGAGAAAATGTAATAAACAAAACTAAAATCGAACGAGTGTGCGGAAGACGAACTAGGTGCATAGCTAATCAAAAATGCGTACCGAAATCATACGTAATGTATGCGAGAAACGTATGCAAAAGCCGGCCCCGCTATGGGACTCGGTGAACGGAGCGAGAGCGCTCCGCCGGTCCGCGCCAAAACACATCATACTTCAGAGTAGGGAATATCTCCAAAACAGATCAGAACATACCAAGTGGCCACATCAGAACACAATCAACAAATATCAGCATAAGCGTACATGGCACATCATACACCACAACCCATGTACATATATACCTGCCCCCTCACACCGGGGCGCGGCGAACAATGCAGAGACATACGCTTGAGAACATATCCTGGCCCGGGCTCAGTGTGGGAAACATTGAGGCATCCACGAGTGGAGTAGTGAGAAACTAATGCAATAAAATACCATAGAAATTTCCAGAGACTCAATGAGGCATACCGAATAACGAGTCAAGTCAATGAAATCGGACTGAGTCATAGTACGTACCTTTCGGACATCACGGCGGATTATGTCAAGCAGAACTCTCAGAGTCGAAGTACATATCAAAACGTTTCATAGGACTTAATGGAATATTTAAAACGATTTTTGTTTAGTAGCTAAAACATTTCTTTAAGCCGCTCGAAGACAAATCGTAAGTACAAAAGAGTAAAATCAGAAATAAGGGGCCCACCTCGGTCAATTGAGGTGGCGGACGTAAATTTCATATGTTCGGCTTCATAAAGTTATTTGGGAAAGTTTCGAAGCGATTCGGATTCATTTGCAAAAGATACGAAGGTTGAAACATTCTTATATCCAAACGCAAGCTTTATGACTCCATTGTATTGAATGAATAGTATTCAAAATCGAACTCGAATTTCTGGAAACAGAATTATCCCTAAAGTTCCGTTTTCGGCCTAATAGGTCTAGGACGTGCCAAATAAAGAATAGGGGTAGCTTTACATACCTTTCGCGCTTATTAGGCTCGTCGAAACTCCGGTCTCGTTTCGTCAAAAATCTGCAATTGGTCATCTTTACCAGTTACTATTCATGCAAGCTGACATTTCAAATCTTTGGTTTCTATTTGGCTACCGAAATTTCGGCAGCACTTCCCCTATAAATACGACATCCCCGAGATTTGACTCGGCTCAAACAATCAACAACAACCCAACAACCATTTCAACAACATTAACAACTCATTCAAAATACATTATAATGCAAATAACTATTCTCCGAATATTTCAACAACATTCCAACTATATTCAGTTCAACTTCATATATTCAAACTAACATCAATGCTTACATATCCAAATAATAATCCGAGGCCATTCAAATACGATTTAAGAATGTTCCAAGTGATTCATGCACTATTCAAGACAACTCAAACACTAGGCCATCTTACCCGAAATCTTGCAACTACATTGGAACATCACAACACATTTTCTTCCTTCAAAATTCACAAACTACATCAACAAACCATGCTTTAACAACATTATTCTTACAAATTCAAGAAACTACATTAAAGCCACATAAACCCTTAAATCAGCCCACCTAATTTTAACTTCAACTTAGGATCATTAAACTTCATTTTTACATCATATAATGCACGACGACAACAACCCAAACACTATATAACATTAGTTCACCATGGCTGCCCCAAACCAGCCCCTATACGACCAACATCATCATGTACAATTTCATGAGTTTCATTCCTTTTCTACACACTACATCAACACACAAACATGCTACATTCAATGAATTCATCACCCTTAAACATACAACACACAAGCACGGCCAAACATCACTATCCACGGCTCAACTTCAATGTCCATATTTTCATCATTTTCATTCGTTTCAACACATTACAACACAACTAAGAACACTAAATGAAATCAATTCATCATGTCTTACAAAAACAGCCCACTATTTGGCCATAGCCTAACATACACGGCCACACCAACATCTACATACCCATGTGTTTCATTGTATTTCACATACTACAACACACATAACCCATCTATAACACATGAAAATAGGATTAGAACTCACCTTCTTCCACTCCCTCCTTCATTCGGCTAGGATGAAGTTTTGCAAAAACAAGAGCTTTGCTTGATTCAACAACCATGTCATGTTGTTTAGCACCTTCCAAAGAGTAGAAAACATGGAAGAGAATAATTTTTTGTGATGAAATCTCCATGGCCAAATTCGGCCAGTCCCTTCAACCGAACAGCCCCTCCTTTGTTTTTCCATGCTTCCCCATGTTGCTACACACCTTCTAAGGGGTTGAAAGACTAGAGAAAATTATTTTTTGATCACTTTATCATGGCACCTTGCTCAGCTTGGACCATGGCCGACTAGCTTCTTGAGTTTTCTCCAAGCTTCTCCATTTTTTTTTTTCTCTTAATCGTCCAAGTGTTGGTCAAGAAAAGATGACTCCAAGTCTTCTTATTATCTTCTAATGCACACTTAAATAATTTGCACACATGGCCCATGGCCCACTTCATTATGCACGGCCACATGGCCAAATGGCTAGTTTCATGAAAATTTGTTAGCTTCCACAATTCCCTTTTAACCCCAAATTTTTCTTAATACTCCACGCCAATAAAATCATACGCTACTTATGCCTTAAAACAAGATCGGACGTCCAAAAATCTCAACTTCATATTCCGAAACCATCTTACCTTTTAATCATCACCACTAGCCCGAAATGTCCCGACGTACGAAGTACGGGATATAACAAGTAGAGTCGTCCCCAAAGCTCGTATCTTAGCCTAACATACCTAGGACATGCCAAGAGAAGGAAAAAACAAGCTTTACATACCTTATTCGCTTTTACGCTTGTCCAAACTCAAATCCCGTTTCCTCCAAAATCTACAATTGGTCATAAGTACCAAATGTCATTTATAAGCCTTAAGAATGCAAAGTTGGAAGTAATGCTTGTCTATAGAAATTTCGACAGCATCTCCCCTGTAAATACACCAACCCCGAGATTTCAACTCGGCTCAAATAGCAACAACCATACCAAACAACAATACCAATAGTCATCAATGATCGACTAAAACACATTCTAACATAAATAGTCTTCTTTTCCGAATAATGCAACAACTTCCAAACCAACTTTACACTTTCAAGTCAATATCAATATTTCCATATTCATACACTAATTTAAGATCATACAAACATAGGCCAAGAATATTCCAAGCCATATATCAATATTCAATAATTCCATCAATTCCATATTTCACCCAAAAGTCTTACATAGATAACAAAACCATCAAACACACATTTCCTACTTACAAATTCATGATCAACAACATCAATCCATACTCTAACAACTTCATTTTCCATAATATCATAAAATCACACTAAAATGACATAACCTTCTACAATCCATTTTATTGCCAACTTAAACCATTTAGCCCTCATTTACATCATAAGGATCACGACAACTCAACTAACACCTTAAACAAATTAATCCATTTCCATACCAATTCCATACATCACACGGCCAACACCTACATTTCCAACTTCAACATACCATATTTCATGAATTTCCACATACCACAACACATATAAACCATCCATAACATGTGAAAAGAGGATTAAAACTTACCTTCTTCAACATTTTCTTGTTCCCATGCTCCTCTAATTCCAAATGAAATTATATTCGTGACTATGCGCTGCCGGACTTCGATTGGTACTTCATTACTTGAAATTTCACTCAAAATCCTCATTTTGTGAGGTATATTTGCTCCTTTTTTGTGCTGAATTTTCTGGAAATATTGGGACTTTTGTGCTGAAAAAAAAATGAGATTTTTGTCCCTTAAAACGGACTGCGAAGTCGGTTTCAACGTAGCTTCTGATCTTTAGCGATCTTGTCCTTGCATCTTGTAGCGATAGTTAACGCGAAATGCTGTTTCTGCGTCGACCTTTCAGTTTGTAACGTCTATAATTCTCTACTCCGATGTCCTGTCAATGAACGGTTTGTTGCATTACAAACTAGACTCGACGAACTTCATTTTAGGATTTTGAAACACCTTAAAACTCCACATATACTATGAGATATGCGCCTCCAAAGTTGACTAAAATCCGTCCCGTGTTTCTCAAATTTTCGTCGAACTTATTTTCTTCAATTTGCTCAATCTCGAAATATTCCAAAATTCTCCATACATGATATTTATCACTTATTACACTAATAATGGTCATGTTACCGTGTTTCAAAATATTCTTTCCCGATTACGACTTACGAGATCGTAATTCACCCTTTCTCTTCGTCGTTACGTACTCTCCATGGCTTGTGCCTTTCAAAACATCCCATTACTACGATGAGGTACATGTCAAACTCATGCTCTGAAAACGCGGGGTATAACAGCTTTCTTCTTATCTCCTTCTCCCTTTAGCTCCTCTTCCTTACCGACCTGTTGATCCGCCCGTCCTACGCGACCTTTTATGGTTTCTGCCCACTCCATGGACTCTAATCTTCCTTAGATTAATCTAACTTCTCATTTTCCTCTTACGTCTGGATTTGTGAGACTTTTCAAAAACTTCCCGAGTCGCCCATCCCGGTGCTCTCACGCGGACGCTTAACTTTGGAACTTTGATGGAATACGGCGCTTTAACGCTTTCCTGACTGTGTCTACCTCACCGCACGACCTTCTACACATAATATTGAGTAAGTCGGAATCTCAACATATTCCCAAAATGCCCCCACGACACATCCCGGCAGCTGTCCTATTAATACATTCCTACCCGTCATAATTCTTCTCTTCTTTTCTTTCATACCCTAGTCTACTCGTATCCTTACTTCCCATGACTATCATCTCATCATATTTTCCTCCTACCTATCGATTCAGTAGATGCCTTAATACATATTATATTCAAAACCTATCGGTCCTCTCTAGATCATCTCTTAATATCGCTAGTCCATTCCAAATTCCTTATTACCATATCCCCATCGACCTCATAATTTACTATTATTGCTAATTCCGATCAACTTATTTTCCGGGCTACCATGCTCACAACTTAGTTAAATCTCATCGTTACTATTTACACGACTTTCTCAAAGCATATTCCAAACTTACATCTTATTCTCGTATTATTTCTAGAAAACTTTTGGTAGAGTCTCCTCTGTATTTCTTACCATCCCAAAACACTCGCACGCAAATACCAACGATGCCTCACAGGGCCATCATCATATATACACATCATATCATATCGTATTGTATCACAGCCACACAGGGCTTCCAATATCCATAACGGTCCGAAAATAATGGACTTACCTTATACACTTAACACGACCACGCGTGTCACACTTTCCTGTCTACTTTCCCTTTTACTTTCCAACTTTACACTTCAATCATACATCAATACCGTACTCAACATACGTCTTTCGTACCTTCGCTTACCTGCGTGCTTGTAACTTCCAATATCGTTAATCACCTTCCAACACCGTCACCTCACATCTATAGCGGTCAAGGTCGGTGTCGGGAATCTCATTTCCTATGACTTGGCTCTATGGCACGATCTAAGAAGTGAACGAAGAGTAACCACCCTAAATGCCCCGTAGCCTCCTCGTTTATAAATGTGGCCGGCTTCACACCATAAAACGGGACTCTACCTATTACCGACTTTGCGTACAACCCCTAGGACGAACTGCTGCGATACCAATTTGTCACACCACAATTTTCGTTAGGGTGTGATGGGCACCGACCCTTCCCTAGGGCCGAGCGAACCCTCTGACTCTCGTGGCACTCATAGTCATATTGGGCTCTCATAGCATAACATGAGTACATAATGAAAGCTTTTCAGAAACAACCTGCTTTTCATCCCTTTCAAATCAAGTGAGACCTGGGATCGTATAAGACCCATAGAATAATGCATCACAATACATCGGCTTATGGAGCCGCTTACAAAACTGACATACTACATACACGATAATCGTACGCAAAGTCTCTAACATGGAACATGAAACCATATCATA
>NW_026722118.1:0-8146 GCF_029784015.1 Lycium ferocissimum | reverse complement strand
TGTTTGATATGATGAGTTTGTTCGCCGATGGGGGCAAACCCAATGAGAGGCAAATCCCACATTGGTCTGGCAAATCCCACATCGGTTAATGTTATCTCGTATGTGATTATGAGTGTTCGGTATGAGATGTATGATTTATGTATCGGATGTAAGTACTTAGTAATCAAGTTATTACGACTTCATTTTCTGTACTTTCGCTTTCGTATACTCGCACATATTCCGTACCGACCCCTTTCTTCGTGGGACAAGCCATACGTGTGTACCCACGATGAGTAGGTGATGTTAGGCGAAGATGCTCCACCGGATTGGCGAGCTCCACTTCCTCCGAGTGCCGCGAGTCCCCAGGGCTTGTATGGTGTCTCCGAGGTGTTAGCAGTAGGACTTGCAGACAAGTATTGTGTGTACGAGATGTTCACTTGTGTCGGCTATGTAAGCCGACGTACTGTGTATCGTGTTATGAATTTAATGTAGGGTACCGATTTGTTATGGTTACGGTTCTATTTGATTTGAAAAGAGGTGAAAGGCATGTTTGTTTTCCGAAAAAATTTCCTTACGCATTTTGACATGTTTTGCGGGCCCGTGATGATTGTGTGTGTCAGAGAGTCCTGCGGGTTCGCTCGGTCCTAAGTAAGGGTCGGCGCCCATCATGCCCTATCGGAAGTTAGGTGTGACATGTAGTTCATGAATTAGGAAGAATAAAATGTGTTGCCATTGCTCTTATGGAATATGGTAAGTTTCGGGTGGCATTACATGTTGGCCGGGCCATTTGGATATTGTGTGGATTGCTTGAAATGTTCTTGAGTCTTGTTTGAATGGCCTCGGATTAATATTTGAACGTATGATCATTGATGTTAGTTTGAATGTATGTAGTTGAATGGAAGATAAATGGAATGTTGACGAGTTATGTAGAAAAGATTGGTTAATGCTAGAAAGTGTTTCGAATCGATTATTGATGTTGGTAGCATAATTGTTGGTATGGTTGTTATTGATTTGGCGAGTTGAATTCTCGGGGATGTTGGATTTATGTGAGATGTTGAAATTTACGTAAATAAGTGATGGCTTGGAATTGGATTCTTCGACGTTTATGACTAATGTTCGGTGTCTAATGATATTATTTAGATTGTGAGAAGCCGAGGCTTAAAGGTTAACTTAGCGTAGGAAAGCGAATAAGGTATGTAAAGATTCAATTTTCTTTTCTTTGGCATGTCTTAGTTAAAAGTAAGTTATGACACGAGTCTCGAGGTAACTCTATTCTTGCAATCCGAGCATGTCTATGATTCTTATTTGTTTCTTGATATTCGTATTCTTAATGTAGTCGAATTATGGTTCTTATGTTTTTGTATGACTAAGTTTCAAAAGTTGCATAAAAGATTTGTTTTCAAAAGAGTTTTGTGCTTAAATGCTTCCGTAACTACGAACGAGCGTAACTTTCACAGAAGGGCTCGGATTGCTTCGATATGTTCGTAGAAAGTCCTAAAGTGAATAAGGTCCGTAACTTTCCGAGGCGGACTCGGATCGGTTTGACGTATGACTATGATCCCTATGGTTCTTCTATATGTTTATGATGCTTGATATGTTTCCGAGTAACGTCCGAAAGATATTTGATATCGCCGTTGTCCCGATTTTCAAATGACGACTACGCTTTGATTACTTCATTGAGTCTTTGATAATGTTTTATGTGCATATGGTTTCTCACTACTCGCTTCGTGCCAGCCTCAATATGTCTTTCACTGCGTCCCGGGCCAGGGCATGTATTCGTGCAATTCCACTGCATTATTCACTGCGTCCCTCACTAGAGGGCCGGGGCACGTTATATTTACCGCGTCCCTCATTAGAGGGCCGGGGCACGTTATATGATATGATGATATGGGGGAGGTGGCCAGGATGGCATATGATGATTCCTTTTACCGCGTCCCTCTCTAAAGGGCCAGGGCACGTTACATGTTCATGCATATGATGATTTTATTACATGTTACGCTATATGTTTATATGATGATTATAAGACTTTGACATGCATGATAAATGTTTTCAAAGGCAAGTCCTATGATTTTCTATACTCTCTATTTCAGTATGATCCCGCTTATTGTATTTCATGCTTTACATACTCGGTACATATTCCGTACGACCCCCCGCTTCGGGGCCATTGCGTTTTCATGCCGCCTGTGTACACCCCAGATGAGTCAAGATATTAGTAGAAGATGTTCCGCCGGGATTGGCGAGCTCCATTTTCTCGGAGTGCCGCCAGTCGCCGTATTATGTTATGGTATCATGTTCCATGTTAGAGACTTTGCGCACAGAGTCATGTGTATAGTATGTCGATTGTGTTTTCGCTCGCATAGGTGTAGTGTTACGCATTATTTTACGAGTAGTTTATATAATATAGACTTCTTGTGATTTAAAACAGTGTGAAAAGCATATTTGATTTCCGAAAGCCTTTCATGATTGTATTTATGTTATGATTTAAGGGCCCAGTATGATTATGAGTGTTACGAGAGTCAGTGGGTTCGCTTGGCCCTACGTAAGGGTCGGGTGCCCATCACACTGTCACGACCCAACCCCGTAGGCCGTGACTAGTGCCCGAGCGGGGCACACAAACACACTCATTAATCCGAATCACATACAGATGGATTATACGTATACAAATATCAGACACTGTCTCAGATTATCTCAAACTGTCTCAAACACAAACATATATATATCAGAAGCCGGCAAGGCTATCAAATGGCGCAACGGCCCAAAACATATACAAATGCAAGCCGACAAGGGCCGCGCACGGCGAATGGGATCGCCGTAACATATAACATACGAACACACTCGTACGTAATAGGCATATAACCCACATATACGTTCCGCGTACCTCTAAACGGGACCTCGAGAATCATATGACGGGACAGGGCCCCGCCGTACCCCCGAACAAACGAATACATATGCAACGAACGAATATATGCCAAAATGTGGGCTCCGGAAGAAAGTGGAGCACCTGAATGGCGAATAGGTGTCCTAGATCGGTGGATCACCGAACCGTACGTCCGTACCTCGCGGGCATGAAACGCGGCCCCCGAAGAAAAGGGGTCGATGCGAAATATGTGCCGAGTATGCAAAGCGTAAGATATAGTAAACAAATCGAGTCATAATCGAAACAAGTACGAGAAAGTAAGTGCATATTCAAAATACCAAATGTTTACTTTCAAAATACAAATCATGCATAGGCCGTAAAAATATGGTCGCCCGCCCGTCGATGGCGCCATAACACAGCATAACACCAGAAAGTTTCAAATCTCTATATCCCCATCACACATCATAACACATCATAACGCCATAACACAGCATAACACCAAATATAAGCGGAACCCGACCCTCTAGCGAGGGGCTCGGTGAACCATAACACAGCATAACACCGGAGTATAACATAGTGCGCATGACAACATAACCGGCCCGGGACTCGGCGAAAGATACAACAGAATGCACGAGTAGAGTCGTGAGTAACCATATGTATAAAATCATTATTATAGACTCAAAAGATAAGTAAAATGACCATACTTGGAAATCGGGATAATAGCCAGACCAAATTCTTTCAAAAGTCATCAGAGTTACATAAAGGCAAGTCGCGGGACCCGCGGACGGGTGTCGACCCGAGCCGGGCCCGCCTATGGAAAACACACTCATCATACGCCATAAAATCTCCTACGAACATATCGAGGCAATACGAGCCTTTCTGTGAAAGTTACGGTCGTTCGTAGTTACGGAACTCTTTAAAAACACAACTTTTTATGCAACATTTGAAAATCAAATATTCCAAAGACATAAGGGCTGATATTTCATCATATCAAGCATACGAATACCAAGAAACACATAAGAATCATAAACATGCTCGGATCGCGAGAATAGAATTTCCTCGAGGCTCGTGTCATAGCCTATTTATAACTAAGGCATGCCAAAAGAAGGAAGGGTTGAGCTTTACATACCTCGTCCGCTCTCAAAGCTAATCCAACTCAAGCTAATCCCAACCTACGTCTCGGGCTCCCCAAGGGCTACACAACGTCAACGGATATCGAACATTAGCTATAGACGTTTAGGCATTTAATTCCAAACTAGCACTTAATTCTACAGAAATTTGGGCAGCATTTCCCCTGTAAATAGACCAACCCCGAGAATTTAACTCGGCCAAATCAACAACAACAACAACACCAACAACCAAACTAGCAACATCAATAATCAATTCAAAACGCATTCTAACATTAAATACTCTTTCTACATAATCTAACAACATTCATTATATCCAATTCAACTGCTTACATTCAAGCCAACATCAACGCTCATACATTCAAATACAAGTCCGAACCCTTACCAACAACATTCAAGAACATTTTAAACAATTCATACAATGTTTCAAAAATCCCAAACAACACCCCACTTCACCCGAAATCTGCCCAAACCCGAGAACACAACTATAACCCATTCCTCACTTCCAAATCATGATTTGCACCAACAATTCACACTCTAACAATGTCATTCTCATAAATATAAAAATTACATTACATGCACACAATCCTCCAAATCAGCCCATAACAATTACAACATCAACTTGAGTCATTAAACTCTTGTCGTCAACATAGAATTCATAACGACAACAACTAAAACACTAAGTAACATTAATTCATCCTTTGTCACACAACATGACCCATATTCGGCCAACACTACACATACACATATTGATGATTCTCATTCATTTCTTCACACTACACAACTAAACATGCTACATAGAATTGATTCATCACTTCAACACAACACACACATCCACACGGCTATATACCATGCTCGCCCTCAACTCCAACATGCCATATTTTATGATTTTCATCCATTTTGACATACTACGACATGCACACATCCTTCATAACACATAAAACAAGATTAAATCTTACCTTTTCCCTTCAACTTTACAACTTGGCTAGGGTTTGCGATTGATGAAATGAGTGATCTATTGGCCCAAACAACAACTCCACGTTACCGAGGGACCTCCAATTAGTGGATTTTCTTGAAGAAAATATTTTTGGGATGACTAATTTTGGACTTGAAATTTTAGGGTCTTGGCCGAATGGCCTTTAGAAGTTCATCCAAGTTCTCTTCATTTTTTTTCTAAGTGTGGAATGAGAGAAGATGACTTAGCGCTATCCTTTTGGGCTTCATATAAGAGTTATACATGTGTCCATGGCCCACACATGGGTTGGACCAATTAAAATTGGCCACAAAATGTGTGGGAACCACTTCCAACCCACACGGCCAAATGGCCAAGAATGCATGATTTCCAACTTTCAAATATTCCATTTTTAGTCCCAAATTTTCCTAAATGTTCCATGCCAACAAATTCAAGAACAACTTATGTCTTAAAATAAAATCGAAGGTCAAAAGTCCTGACTTCGTATCCCGGAATGGTTTTGTCCCTAGCTTACCATAGTTAATCCGGATTGTCCCAATGTACAAAATACGGGATATAACACACACCTTATCGGATTAAGGGTGTGACAAATTGGTATCAGAGCAGTTCGTCCTAGGGGTTGTCTGCAAAGTCGTGTCCGGTAGAGTCCTGTTTATGGTGTGACGCCGGCCATATTTATAAACAGGAGGCTACGGGGCATCTAGGATGGTTACTCTTCTTTTTCACCTCTTAGATCGTGCCATAGAGCCACGTCATAGGAAATGAGATTTTTGATACTAACCTTTGATGTTAGCAGAAGAACGACATCGATCGAAGAAGGAGACTGACGATATTGGAAGGTACAAAGCACTCAAGTAAGTAAAGGTACGAAAGATATATGTTGAGTAAGGTATTGGCGTACGATTGAAATACAAGTTGAAAATTGAAAAGGAAAGTAAGCAAGAAAGTATAACAGGTGCAATTTGAGTTGGCATACAAGGTATGTTCATTATTTCCGTACGGTTGTGGATATTGAGAGCCCTGTGCGGCTGTGATACGATACGATATGATATGATGTATGTATGTAATGATGGCCACGAGGCACTGTTGGTATTTCCTGCGTGCAGGTTTTGGGATAGTAAGGAATACAGAGGAAACTCTGCCAAAATTTTCTAGAAATAACACGAGAATGAGATATAATTTTGGAACATGTTTTGGAAAAAGTCGTGTTAATAGTAACGATGGGAGTTGACTGAGCCGTGAGGTATGGCTGCCCTTTAGGAATAAGTTAACTGTGGAATTGGTGATAATAGTAACTAGGAGGTCGATGAAGATACGGTAATGAGGAATTTGGGACGGACTGGTGTTATTAAGAGATGATTAGAAAAGATTGGTAGGTTCGGATAGAGTGATATATTAGGGCACTGACTGAATCGATAGGCAGGAGAAAAATATGATGAGATTACAGTCACGGGAAGTAATGATACGAGTAAGACAGGGGTATGAAGAAAAAAAAAGAATTGTGACGGATAGGAATGTATTGATAAGACAGCTGCCGGGATGTGTTGTGACGGCGTTTTGGGAATATGTTAAGATTCCGACTTACTCAATATTATGTGCAGAAGGTCGTGCGGTGAGGTGGACGCGATCGTACCAGCATTAAGGCACCCGATTTTATTAAAGTTTCAAGGTTAAGCGTGCTAGAGCGAGAGAAATTTCAGGATGGGTGACCCCCCTGGGAAGTCTTCCGAAAGTCTTATAAATTCAGACATAAGAAGCAAATGAGCAGCTAGAGTAGCCTAAGAGAAATTAGAGTCTGCGGAGTGGGCAGAAACCTTAAGAGGGCGCGTAGGACGGGGCGGATCAGGTCGGTGAGAAGAGGGAGTTTGAAGGAAGGAATAGGAAGAAAGTGAGACAACAGCATAGTAATAGGCTATGACGTGTATGACGGAGGACACGAGCGCCATAAGTGACGAGACTGTGAAAGGCCAATTATAGGAAGATGAGAAACAAGGTAGAATGAGTGCTAGAAGATGGTACCGGTGATACGATGTGTAAACGTGGATGAACAGAAATCGTTTTGAAAATGAGAGAAGGATTAGATAGGAGTAGTGTGTTCTGAAGGACACAGAGGTAGCATAAGATTCCTCGTGTGTAGAATAAAAGACAGACATAAACGGGAGAAACGACAAGGGGATGCCAAAGGAAGCACCAAGATATGTCAGGATAAAGATAATATTCCAAGAGAACTTTGGATACTTAGCGTCGGAATAAAAGTGCTGCCTAACTGAGATTGGAAATAAGGACATGGGGCAAAATATAAACGGATAATGGTATAAGTACACCCCTAAAGGGGGGAAGCGGGTGAGAGAAATGCAAGGAGGAAATAGAAACAATTGACACGGTAATGTGTTCGATATGGATGCCTCAGGCTACGAATGAGACCCCCTTACTGAAATAAGATAGTAAGATTGGGAAACCAACAATAAATGGATAAAGGTCAGGATAGTATTTAAGGTAGAGCGAGAAGTTTTGCAGAGACTTTGAATGACACGACACTAGGAAGTGGACGGGTATGAGGAAGAGAGTATGACAAGAAGACAGTATTGAACAACTTAAGAGATAACAGGAAGGATAGCAATGCTATGCTAGATTAAGGGGCCAAGATGTTAGCTATAGAGGTGTTCACTAATGCTGTCGCAACTTGTCGATAAAGAAGAGGGAATGGAAGACCCTTTACGGCAGGAAGTGAGGGAATCAAGAGCGATTAAAGGAAGGGAAAGAAATATGACAAAATAGGACGAGCGGGTTTTGGTATGAACAAGATATGCAGAGCAGGACGAGCCAGAGGACGAAAGGACCATATACTAAGATTGAACGTACTTTATATAAGTCGTACAAGGACGCCATGATGCCACCGGTAAGTATTGGTATGCTAAGAATAAGACTAAATAAGTATTTGATAAGAAGAGCGAAGTGTCACGACCCAGCCCCGTAGGCCGTGACTAGCGCCCCGAGCCGGCCACGTACCCACCTATCAATTGTACTCGAGATCATGACGAACATAATAGAAGCTTATACACAAAAAAAGGCACGACATCGCGCACACATATATACATATATCAATATACCCTGGGAAAAATAAAGAAATAAACACAAACTCCACCCACAAAACCCCACTTATGTCAGGGTTAAAAAAATAACGGAACCAAGACGGGACCCCCCGGGGGC
>NW_026722117.1:0-7802 GCF_029784015.1 Lycium ferocissimum | reverse complement strand
TGCCTGGGGAAGTAGACTTTGGGACATTTAGATAGAGTTAAGGTATGAAAACCCAACCTTTCTTTCTTTTGGCATGTCTTAGTGGAATAGGCATGCAGCCCTAATTCCATTCTTAAGACCCGAGCTTGTATAAGATTTTTATTCCTTTTAAAGGTGACTCTCTTAATGTAGTCAAACAAGGGCCCTTTACGTTTTTATATGTTTGGGATTTAAAAGTTATATAAAAATTTTGTTTTTAAAAAGATTGTAACTACGAACCGTAACTTTCATGACGACTGACGCTCGAAACGTTCGCGGAGATTATATAATGAATAATAGCTCCAACTTTCATGGCGGGTCGGTTTGGGATTGATATTTGCCCGGGGCCCCCCGAGATTTTTCTATGTTTGGTTTAACGACTTTTAAAAATTAATGGACATCGTTTTAACCCCGGCGTCGATTACTTACTTATCTTTTGAGCCTATAATGACGTTTTTTTATCATATGGCTACTCCGCCCTTTCGTGCATATGGTTGATTTTCTTTCGCCAAGCCCCGGTCGGAGTCGCGTGTGCACTATCTATATTACATAGAGTGTTAGGTTTCCCAATGCCCCCGTAGGGGGGGGTCCCATTTATATTCGGCGTTATGATGTGTTATGGCGTTATGATGTGTTTGGAGATATCCGGGTTAGGGAGATATGAAATTTCGGATTATGATGTTTTTGGCCCCAAAATGGGGGTGGCGACCATTTTCCCCAGCCCCAGCATGATTTGTGTTTCAAAAATAAAAATTTTGGGATTCTAGATATTTCTTTTTTTCCGTACATCTTGTTCCGATTATGATCCCGTTTCCGTATTCAGCTTTGCAACTCGACATATTTCGTACGACCTTTTTCTTTTCCCCTTTCTCCCCGGGCGACGCCCCCTGGGGTCCCCGGGGAGATATCACTCCTTTTTTTTATGCTCCTTTTTTTCGACTTATTTTGGGACCCTTTGTTGTATATGCATATGTCCATTTTGGGGGACGGGGGGTCCCCTCATATGATTTTTTGTTACCTTTGAGGCCGTAGACATACGTGGGTTGTGGTTAGTTCCGTTCTTGTGTTTGTTTTTTTTATGTTTTTTGGGGGTCCTTTTGTGGGCCTTTGGCCAATATATGTTTTGAGAGTTGTTCCTTATTATTACCTTTTCGGCTTCTGATATATATTTGTATATGCGACACTTTGGAGACGACGTCGCCCTTTTGTATATGTATAAGCTATTTTTCCGATTTTAATGGGGGAAATGTCCCTGGGCCTAGCCCCCTTTGGGGGTTGGGTCGTGACACTATTACCATCTTTTGGGAAAGTTCTACGCCAACTATGCGGCGAATCAAAAACGGTATAGGCCATCCCCAAGCAAGCGTGGTGGCTCCAAAAGGGACTATTAGAGGGAAAGGATTGATTTCTCCAAAACCCTAAACGGTTCTCCCGGGAAAACATGAACCCGCCAGAAACCGAGGTAAGATAGTTGGTGGGGAACGGGGGACCAAATGGAAATCTGGGTGGCCTGGGGATTGTAGAGAAAACCCGTTTGGCGCATAAATTCTAGTCCCCCGATAAAAAAAAAGATCTTTCGGGGAAATTCGGTGGGTGTCCTTGCGGATACAACCAACTCGGGCGGATAATCAACTACATAACCCGGGAGTTTGTAGTGGCTTCCCTGTCCCGGTATGTAGTTGATAGGGAAAATTGAAAAAGGGTGAGGTTCGTTGGGGCAATCCCCGGCCTTTCGTTGGTTTTTCCCTTGATTAGGGCCCCTTTGTTTGAACGACACCCGGAAGTTTCCCCCGGGACCCCAAGTTAAAAGGGAAAGAAATTATAGTTTGAAAAGAGCAAAGGGTAAAAAAGGGGAAGGATGGGTGGGCGCCCAGGAGGGGTAGTTTTAATTTGCCATATAGTATGATGAATTTGGATGGGGGAAAGACATTAAAGGGTATCCCGGGGTTTTTGGTTTTCCGGTTTCCCCTCCACAAAATCGGACCCCCCTCTTCCCCCCGCGGTTGCTCGGCGGTTCCCCGCGGGAAACCCCCCTTCAGAGTCCTTCCACCTCTACAACACTTCTCGGGGTATAATGATTCTATTTAACGAATAAACTTCCATCATTCATATGTAAAGGCGGACAGAGCCGATCGACAGATCACTAGCCTATTGGGGGAGTTGGAGGAAGTTATAGCACGGGCAGTTCGGAAGGAGATGGAGTCCCTTACCCAGTCTCACCGTCAAATTCACTCCAGAATTGATGGTGTTGAGAGGCGAGTACTGGAGTTGGAGAAGGTATCGTCTTCAGCAGACCTGAACGCAGTGAAGAAAGAGATTACTCAGCTGAAGGACGACATCCTTGCGATTCAGGTAAAGGACGGGAAATGTTTGAGAATCCCCCTCAATCAGCTATGCCTATTGACTTGGCATCTGCGGTACCGGTGGTGCGATTGTCTGGGGAGGAGCCCTCGGCCCAAGACAGAGGCAAAGGCCGAGATTAGAGAAGATCATGAAGAGATCGACATAGTGGAGTTAGGAAGAGCGCCCGGTGTGGCATGCCACGCGGCATCTTTGGTTGATTTCCAACACACGAGAGGGCATCGAGCAATGTGGATCCCCCTGATGACGACGGTACCCGGCATTGAGGTACCGAGAGGAGGCGGGAGCTTGTTCCCAATGGACCTCTTCCCATGGACTCGGCCGAGCTTCCCGGCGAAGATAGTTGACCCGGCACCAGCTGAGACTAGTGCGGTGGAGAGCTCGGAGGAAGCCGGCGCACATAGTGTGCCTCGGAGTAGTCCTATCCCTTGTATTGTTTATGCTTACGGCGATGCGGCGAGGGCGGTGGATGATTCTTTAGTTGGGGGTGGGACTATTTGATAGTAGTATAGTGTAAATATGTGTTTAGGAACCCTCTCGCTTTTCTTTGCCGGTGTTCTTTTCCTGAGGGGGGGGTTTTATTTTGTTGAAATGGCATGTTTTAGGATGTTTCTTAGGTTGAGTAGAGTAATTTTTACTTATTTGGTGTTGCTCACATCATCACCATGGCATGTGTTATGATTTGTTGAAAATTTTTTGGAACGTTTTGAAAAATGTAATCGCATCGCTATTCGTTGACATGATTGATTCTTTATATGACATTATGATTATTGGGGTATTGTGTGTGATGAATGACTACGTAGGAGGTCACGAAGTGCAAAAATAATTGTCCTTATGTGTTATATCCCGTATTTTGTACGTCGGGATACTCCGGGCTAAGTGTGGAAAGTTTAAGAACAAGGCTATTTTCCGATTTCGTTTTAAGGCATAAATTAAACATGATTTTTTTGGTGTGGAATATTAAAGAATTTGGGGTTAAAAGTGAATTATGGAAAGTTAGACATTTCATGAAAATTTGGGGCCAAAAGTGAAGTTTTGGAAACTTAAATTCATGAAAAAAATGGCCATGTGGCCATGCACATGACTTGTGGGCCATAGGCCACATGTATGAATTATATATGGAGTATTAGATGACTTCTTAAGCCATATTCATCATTTTCCAACCTTAGAAATTTCTAGAAAATTGGAGAAAAAAAAAAAAGAGAAGATGGCACATGGCCAAGGCCATATATATATATATATATATATATATATATATATATATATATATATATATATATATATGTAAGTGAACACATAAGGCATATTCATCTTTCCAATTCAAGAAACTTGAGAGAAAAAGAAAAGAAAAGAGAGAGAGAGAGTTCGGCCATGAGATGGCCGAACATAGTCCATGGAAATTGAAAGATAAAAATTATTTTCTCCTTGTCTCTCTAATTGGAAGGTCCTCCACAACGTGGAGACGTCGTTGGAACAAGAAAATCGCTCGTTGTTGCCATATAGAAGCCTAGCCGAGTGAAGAAGGGAGTGAAGAAGGTAAGGTTCAATCTTTATTTTCATATGTTATGCATGGTTTGTGGATGTTGTGGAGTATGGAAATGAATGAAATTCATGAAAATATGGTGTTGTGTGTGTGGCCGTGTATGTATGGTTAGTGTAGTGAAGAACTAATTTTATTTGGCATGTTTAGATTATTGTTGTTGTGGAGTTATGATGAACAAAATGAAGAATTAATGCATTAAGTTGAAGGTGAAGTCGTGTGTGGCTGATTTTGGAAGCCAATGTAAATCAAATATAGTTTTTGAAATTATGTGAATGATGTTATTAACATGTGGATTGTTGGTGTAGTTTATGAATTTAGAAGAAAAGAAATGTGTTGTTGATGCTTTCTTGAATTTAGAAGGTTTCGGTATTATGGTATATTGGATGAAATTGTTTTGAATAATGCGTGGATTGTTTGAAGCATTCGTGAATTTTGATCGAATGGTTTCAGATTAGTACTTGAACATGTGATCGTCGATGTTGGTTTGAATATATGTAGTTGAAATTGAATATAAATGAATGTCGTTGAATTATGTAGAAAGGAGTTATTAATGTTAGAATGCGTTTGGAATTGCTTATTGATATTGTTAATGTGGTTGTTGGTATTGTTGTTGGATATTTGGCCGAGTTGAATTCTCGGGGTTGATGAATTTATGGGAGATCTTGCCCAAATTTGTGGAATTAAGTGTTAGTGTGGAATTGGATTCCTAAGTGTTTATGGCTAATGGTTAATGCTTAATGACGTTGTTGTAGATTGTTGGAAGCCCGAGACTTAGGCTTGACTAGCGTAGAAGCAAACAAGGTATGTAAACTCGACCTTTCTTTCTTTTTTGGCATGTCTTAGTTGAAAGTAGGTTATGACACGAATCCCAAGATAACTCTATTCTTGTGATCCGAGCATGTTTATGATTCTTATTGGCCTCTTGACATTCGTATCCTTAATGTAGTCAAATTATGGTTCTTATGTCTTTTGTATGACTAAATTCTAAAAGTTGCATAAAAGTTTTGTTTTCAAAAGAGTTGTGTTCCTAAAAACAATTCCCGAAACTACGAACGTCCGTAACTTTCACGAAAGGCTCGGATCGCTTCGATATGTCCGTGGGGGATTTCCATAGTGTGTGATGACCCTAACCTCTATAGGCGTGTCACACCCATGTCCAGATAGGGTGTGATGGGCACCCGACCTTACCTAGGGGCAACAATCCCTTGACTCTAGTAACACTCGTAACCATGCGGGCCCTTAGCCATAACATAAATACATAATGAAACTTTTCGGAGAGCAAACATACTTTTTCGTCTCTTTCAAATCAAGTAAAATCTATAACATATAAAACTTATAATAAAATGCGTAATAATACATACACACATAGCCGCTTACATATGAGCATCTTATACCCACGACGAAACATGCTGCCAAAGTCTGCAACCCGAACATGAAACCATAACATGACAATGCGACTCGGCGGCACTCACGGAGAAAATGGAGCTCGCCAATCCCGGCTGGAACATCATACACTATGTCTTCAGCTCACTAGGGTGTACTGCGTGGCATGAAACGCGACCCCGAAGAAAGGGGGGGGTCGGTACGAAATATATGCGCGTGTGTAAAGCATGAAATGTAGTAGCGGGATCGTACGAAATAAGACAAGTACGGACGATCATAGGACTTGCTTTTGAAAACATATATGTCATGTCATTGTTATAAAATCATCGTAAAAACATATAGCGTGTGTCCGGCCCTACATTGAGGGACTCGGTGAGTAAAATCATAATATGCAAATATAACGTGTACATGTAACATGACCGGCCCTCTATTGAGGGACGCGGTAAATAGAACCATCATATGCATGAACATGCAACGTGCCCCGGCCCCCCATGGAGGGACGCGGTAAAGGGAATCATCATATGCCATCCTGGCCACCTCCCCATATCATCATATCATATAACGTGCCCGGCCGCTAGCAACGAGGACGCGGTAAATATACGTGCCCGGCCCTCCATGGAGGGGCGCGGTGAGCGATGCGAGAGAAATGTGCGAATACATGCCTGGCCCGGGACGCGATTGAAAGAGTGGCTACGGCTCACGGGGAGAAGAGTAGTGAGAAACCATGCACATAAACCATTTCGGGGAACTCAATGAAGTAAATGGCGGCATTAACCGTTAATGGGATTCGCCTAAACCAATGTGGGATTCGCCTAAACCAATGTAGGATTCGCCTAAACCAATGTGGGATTAGCCTAAGGCAGCCTTACACTCACCCCCCACTTTGGGACTCAGCGTGCTAACGAAATTTTGCCCGCCCAATGGGTTTGCCCCACGGCCAGGGCTACGACCGATTAATCATGTTCCCGAGAATATATACAAATCATATAACATAAGCATATCAAAGCATCTTGAAAATGGGACAAATATTATTATACCAAATAGCTTCGGACATTACTCGGAAACATATCATATATCATGAGCATCTCGGAATATCGTAGAGATCATAGTCATATATCGAATCAATTCGGGCTCGCCCGGAAATTTACGGACCTTACATATTATGGAATCACATACGAACATATCGAAGCAATGCGAGCCTTCTATGAAAGATACGGACGTTCGTACTTCTGTGGTCGTTTAAAAACATCACTCTTTTTGGAAAGCAACGACTTTTATACAATTTTGAAATCAACGAAATCTTACTAATGACATAAAGACCATATCTTGGTTATATTAAGGATATGAATGTCGAAACGGAAATAAGAATCATAAACGTACTCGGATTGCGAAATAGGAATTACCTCGGGAAACGTGTCGCCTTCTTCCAGTAGGACATGCCAAAAGAAAGAAAGGTGAGCTTTACATACCTTAACTTGACTTCCTAAATTAATCCAAACTTGGGTCTCGACTTCTGCGTCTACAACAACGTCATTAGGTAACAATCGTCGGCCATAGCACTTAAGAACTCAATTCCCATTAACACTTCGTCTATAAAAATTTGACATCTATAACTTCCACGTCCCAGGGAATTCAACTCGGCCAAATCAACAATAACCAAACCAACAATCATACCAACAATATCCATAGGTGATTCAAAACACATTCTAACATTAATAATTTCTCTACACAATTCGACAAAATTTCATTCATATTCAATCTAACTACGACAATACATTTCTTTCTTCCAAATTTATCAATGACACCAATAATCCATCCATTTACAACATTATGTCCATAAATTCAAGGAACTATGTTAGAATAAGCTTTAAGTTCTAATCGGCCCGCAACCAATTACAACTTCGATATGGTCATCAAGCCTTCATTTTCATCACACATTCCATAACAACAACAATTAAAATACTAAGTAAAAATGAGTCATTCTGTTATATCCCGCATTTTTATACAATCGGATGATTGAGACAATCGCGGGAAGACGATAAGCAAGGCCATATTTTATTTTGTTTGGTATATGAGTTGCTTGTGAAAAAATTTAGAAGTGGAATTAATGAGGAAAGGTCAAAGCATAAAGGAAAATTTGCAATACGACTCGTGGAAATATGGAGAAAGACGAAGGACAAATTTGGAAGTTGGAAAAAATTTGTTTTCATGAATTACAAGAACTAGCCCAAAACATAAGTGGGCTTGAATATTTTTAGAAACTAAGGCCCAACGGCCATAAGGCATGGGCTAGGCCCATGACTAATTCATGCATGGTATTAAATAAGATGACTAAGTCATCTTTATCATAATAATCTCTAGAATTTTCAAAAGCAAGAGCAAGAGAGAGGAGAAAAATCCAGGGCCATTCGGCCATAGAGAAATTCCCAAGAAAAATTTACAAAAAAATTCTCCAAAAATCATTTTCTAAGAAAGCTGCTTAAAATGGAGGGCATTG
>NW_026722116.1:0-8040 GCF_029784015.1 Lycium ferocissimum | reverse complement strand
TTTCTTAATTCTTTTTGGGCCCCAAATTTTTCCCTTTTTATATTTTATGCTATTAAGGTCATACACTTATATTTTTAAAACAAAATCGTGATTAAAAGTCCCGACTTCATGCCCCGGAATAGTCTTGTCCCGACCTTATCATAAATAACTCGGATTGTCCCGTTGTTAAAAATACGGGATATAACATAAAGAATCGTATTTCATCGGAGTTCCAAGGTTAAGCGTGCTGGAGTGAGAGAAATTTTAGGATGGGTGACCCCCTGGGATGTTTTCTGGAAGTCTTACAAATTCAGACGTAAGAAGTAAATGAGAAGCTAGAGTAATCTAAGGAAAATTAGAGTCTGCGGAGTGGGTAGAAACCTTGAGAGGTCGCGTAGAATGGGGCGGATTAGACCGGTGAGAGAAAGAAAGAGCATCACAGCTCTAGAATTAGGGTGAGTTTGAGTAGCGTTTGGGAATATTTTGTAAACGAGATGCTAGTAACTATGTATATATAGAGGTGCATGTGATACCCCGTACATGGCTATATCACGGATACGTGTATTCGCAACCAACGTGCGTACGTGGCAAAGATATGGAAGGCATTAACTGGACAGTAAACGAAGCCTCATGAGGAAGAAAAATATATAAATGGCACAATGTTACAAGGCAAGCCGATGTCAAGCTTCACCACAGGTCAAGCTTGGAAAGTGCATATACAATGGTAGATGGAAAAGAAAGGAAGTGAATAGATGGAAGGCAAGGGGATCAAAATGTCGGAATGAAAGTGCCGCCTAGTTAAGATTGGAAGTACGAACATAGGGCAAAGCATAATCGGGTAATAGATAAGCACACCCTAAAGAGGGAAGTGGGAGGTGAGAGATGGGTGTAAGATGGAGACAATCGACACTACCATATTCGTGATAATGATGCTTGGGCCAAAAAGATTCCCTGTCGAAACAAGTTAGTAAGACCTAAAAGCCAAATAAAATGGGTAGAAGGTGCAATAGTATTTGGATGCTGTTGAAAATCATTTGTAAAGGCCGTGAATGATATAGCATTGTAAAGTGGGCACTTATAAAAAGGAGAGAATACGACAAGAGAATGGTAACGGGTAACTTAAAGAGACATTATGAAAGATAATGCTGCTATGCTGGATTGGAGGCTAAGATGTGGGCAATAGAGTTATTCGCTAATGATACTGCGACCTATAAGTAGCAAGGGAGAAAGATAGAAAACCTTCTATAGTAGGAAAGTGAGGAAATCAAAGGAGTGAATAAAGGAAGGGAAAGGAAAGTATGACAAAATAGTTATAAAGTCGAATATTAGTAATGAGGAATAGATGAAGTAGAATGAACCAAGAGAAGGAAAGACTCGTGGACTAAGGTCGAGTATACTTTATACAAGTCGTACAAGTAGTTATGTTACCTATGAATATTTATATGCTAGGGATGAGGCCAAGCAAATACTTAATGAGAAAAGTTTGGATTCAAAGAATAACAATGTTATATCCCGTGTTTGGTACATTGGGACAATCCGAGTTAACCATGATAAGTTAAGGACAAGACCATTCCGGGAGGCGAAGTGGAGACTTTTTAACTACGATTTTGTTTAAGACATGAGTTGCTTATGATTTTGTTGGCATGAAATATTAAGGAAAAATTTTGGGGTTAAAGTGAATATTGGAAAGTTAAAATTCATGAAATAAAATGGCCGTTGGCCGGCCACACGGGTTTGGGCCACGGCCACATGGATGTTTTATATATGTGATTTGAAGATGACTAATTAAATCATCTTCATCATTCTCACCCTTAGAAAATTCAAGAAACTTGAGAAAACCAAAGGAGCCATATTCGCCAAGGCAAGCTAAAATGGAAGACCATTAATAGTGATCACAAAAATTATTTTCTAGCAGCCCAACCAATTGAAGGTCCTTATTAACGTGATTAAAAATTGACAATCATGTTGTTGTTTCATAATTCAAACTCACGTTGACAAAGCGTATTACATTTCGTATTTTTGTACGTCGGATTATTCGCAAGTCGAGGCGGGGGCCCACACATTGAGATTTTTTTGGGACATGCGACAATATGAATCATATGTGAAGTTAAACATAACTCAAGAAGGAACTTTGAGCCAAATCAAAGTGGAAGTCCTCCAAGCAAATATTTTTAAGTAACGTTTTCAAAGCATCCGACTTCGATGGGCAAACGGTATTATAAGTTTGGAATTTGAAAAAATACCAAAGATAGAAGTGTATATAATTGAATTAGCTTTCCAACCATACGTTTTCTGGCCCACATTGACGTTAGGATAAGGAGATATGGACGTTTACGGGAGTGTCGCGTTGGCTAGGCCCAAACCGGCCCAATCGGGTTAGGCCCATCACCCATGCCTATTTAAGTGAAATTTCCAGCCTTGCCTCTCATTTTTCAGACCAAGAACACCAGAAAATTCTGGAAAGAGAGAGAGAAGAGCCTTGGAGAGAAGAAAATCAATTTTGACCAAAAATCTCGAGCCCCGAATTCCGAAGCCCATGGAAGAGAAAAGTGAAAAAGGCTCGCATCGTGTCAGTCTTCAATTTGAGCTAAAAATCAACCATGAGAAGAGTGATAACGTGGGCATGCATGCTAAGGTATGAATACGGTTCCTTTTCATTGTTAACGAGTTTATTTAGAATTTTAAATTCGATTAGCACGGAGGAATAGTCGATAAATTGTGTTGGTGTTGTGAATTATGGAAGGAGATTTGAAGAGAATTTTGGATGAAAAATAAATGTATTTACCTTGTAAAATGTGAAGGTCGTTGTTATTGATGTTGTTCATATGAATTTCGACTCCTTTACGGAAATAAAATTATTAAATAGTTATATCGCAAAATTTGGTTTGAGAAATTCGTAAATAGTGTGCGGGTGTTTTATGGCATACGTCGATTGAAAATGATGTTAATACTATCGTATTGTTGTTGGTTATCGAATTGAGAATTCGCCAGGTATATAAACAAGGTAGGGAAATGCCGCCCAAATTTCTAGACAAATGCCAACTTAGATTGAATTCCTAAGTGCCTATAGCTAAAGTTTGGTATTTATTGACGTATCAGAGATCTTTGGGAGCCCGAGACTTGAGTTTGGATTAGCTAGGAAGCGGGACGCAGGTATGTGAAGCTTACCCTTTCTTTCTTTTGGCATCTTAGTGTAAGTAAGCTATGATACGATCCTCGGGGTAACTCTACTCTTATGATCCAAGCATGTTTACGATCCTTATCCACCTCTTGTGTTAGCATTCTTAACGTGGTAGAACTATGGTCTTTAGTGTTTGTACGCGATTGAATTAAATGTGGTATAAAGAGTTTTGCTCCAAAAAGGATTTATGTTAAAAATGTCCGTAACTTCTCAGATGGAACCGGATTGCTTTGATATGCTAGCAAATGATTCTATAACGTGTAATGACGTTAACTCTTATGGGCGGCCCGGATTGGTTTGATGCATATCCGTGGTCCCCGAGATTTTCCTTTGTATAGTCCTAACGATTTTTTGAAAGAACTTAATATGATTTCCCGTTTAACTCGGAGCGCCGACTACTTACTTATCCATTGAGTTCAGAATGAGTGATGTGTTGTGTATATGGTTTCTCACTACTCGCTCGTGCAAGCCTCAATATGTCTTTCACCGAGTCCCGGCCGGGTATGTATTCGTGCACAAATTAACGCATTATTCACCGAGTCCCTCACCAGAGGCCGGCACGGTATATATATGATGATGTGATGATATGGGGATGGCGGCCAGATGGCATATGATGATCTCATTCACCGAGTCCTCACTGTAGGTCGGTGTACGTATATATATATATATATATATATATATATATATATGATGACATGATGATATGATGATATGATTGATCTTATTCACCGAGTCCCTCACTAAAAGGTCGTGTATATATATATATATATATATATATATATATGATGACATGATGACATGATGATATGATATTGACATGCATGATATATGTCTCTAAGGCAAGTCATTTGATTTTCTCGTTATCATACTTGTTCTCCGTAATGCCCAGTTCGTTATGATCCCGTTTATTGTATTCCATGCTTTACACGCTCACATATTCCGCATCGACCCCCTTTCTTCTGGGGTTGCGTTTCTCATGCCCGGCAGTACAGACACACGTTTTGGTGATCCGGGCCTAGGATTCTCATCCAAATTATCTTGGAGTGCTCCCTTGTCTCCGGGACCCCATATTTTTGGCATGTACCTCTTTTGTCGTATATGTATATGTCTATCTGGGTACGGCGGGGCCCGTCCTGGCCATATGGATTCTCGTTATTACTCTTAGAGGTCCGTAGACATATGTGTGGGTTGTGGGTAGTCACCGTTCAAATATGTTTGTGTTTTAAATGTTCTAGGCTTATGTACGATTTGTATATATGTATGCGACGCCGTTTCTTCGGTATGTTTAAGTTCTTATTATGTTTGGTTATGGTATGGTTATAGTTGACGGATGCATACGAGTGCCCAGCTCGGGCACTAGTCACGGCTTACGGGGTTGGGTCGTGACAAATAATATGGTTATGAGATTCTGGCTGAGTTAAGGAAAGATGTAAGGATGGTTTAAGCTGAATTACCGAGGTAGAATTAGTACTGGGGACAAACAGGACATGGCTATGGTTGAACCAAAGACCTATCCTGATACCGGTTGTAAGATAGAGAGAGGCGAAGACAAAGTAAAACATAAGGATTAGCGAAGCCACGCTAAGGTATTTCTTGGGCTAATTTGAGCACTCTCGCATATTCGTGTAAAGATTGCAACATCATATGTGATAGGAAAGTTGAGAGCAAGAACTGAGCAAAAGGACGATAAAAGAGTTCGAATTAAAGGTAAAGAAATGACACGAGATAACGTGCCCGTAATGTTACAAGTTGAGTAAAGGAGATTATAAGATGATTTAAGCAAAGATGGTCGTAGCAGTCGTTACTAAAAAACGGTAAATTTATACTAGATGTATTCTCTTAAAATTATACTCACCGATGACACCAAAGTTGTGGAACGTTAGTGAAAGTGTACCGCAGACTTTTAAATCTTATGACGACAATCGCATCGACACTTAGAATTCCGTATCAAGTGAGCGGGTATGCTCGGAGGATATCACCCATGAAAGGTGTAATGAGATTCGACAAGAAGGAAAAAGTTTAACCCGAGATATATCGGACCCTAGTACATTGTTTTAAGGTAAGAAGGTTGCATACTAAAGACGTGGTTTTTGTTAAGGTATCATGGTGAAACAATAATAAGTGGAGGAGACGAATTTCGAAGTCAAGAGAGTTGAAGAAGGAATATGATTGGTGGATGAGATAGCATGCTATGGTAATAAAGGAAACCCCCCGAGATCCTTATAAGACTCATGGTGAAACTAGTCAACATTATCTGGAGATTAAATGTTCTTAAAGTGAAGTTGACGTTATATCCCGTATTTTGTACGTTGGAATATTTTAAGTTAGTTACATAAATTATGGGCAAGGTCATTTTTTTCGATTTTGTAAATTTTAAAGATGCTTATGATTTTATCGGATGGAAATATAAAAACCAGGGCTAAAAGTTGAAAATTATTTCATGAAATAGCCACAAATGGCCATGGGAAGCAGGCACACCACCTATGACTTGGCTAATTGCCTTAAGCCATGAGATGTACATGTGTTTACCTTATATTTGTAGGAGTCATATATATATATATATATGGACAAGGGATGACTAAGCAAGACCAAAATTCATCTTTCCAACTTAGGAAAATTCAAGAAACTTGGAGAAAAAGAAGGGGAGAACCATTCCCGGCCAAGTATCGGGCTGTCCCTAAATTTTTGATCAAGAAAATTATTTTCTATCTTTTCACCAATTGGAAGGTTCTCTATAACATGGAGTAGTTGGTGGAGCAAGCAAAGCATTCTGTTTTAGCAAAGCACAAACCTAGCCGAGGGAGGAGTTAAGTGGAAAAGGTAAGAGATTCAATCTCATCTTTCATGCTACATGGATGGCTCGCGTGCATGTCAGTAGTATGTGGAAATTCATGAAATTCATGAAATTAGGTGTGGAAGTTGTAGCCGTGTATATGTGTGTTGTGTAAGAGTGAAGAACTAATTTTATTTAGTATTTTTGGATTGTTGTGTTGTGGGTTCTATGATGCAAATGAAAGTTTAATGGTTCAAATCAAGTTATAGTCGTTTGTGACTTGTTGTAAGGTTTTCAATAGAATTTTAAGATGTTTCTTACGATGGGAACAATGTTGTTAACGTGTGATTGTTGGTGTAATTCATGAATTTGGAAGGAAGAAAATGTTGTTGTTGTTTCTCTTGAAGTTGGGAGGTTTCGGTGGAGTAGCATTGTGGTCGGGTTGTTTTAATGTTGTACGGATTGTTTGAAATGTTCTTTGAATCTGCTTGAATGGTTTCGGATTAGTACTTGAACTTGTGAGCGTTGATGTTGGTTTGAATGTATGTAGTTGAATCGAATGTAAATGGAATGTTGTCGAATTATGTAGAAAAGAGTTGCTAGCGTTAAAATGCGTTTTGAATTAATTGTTGATGTTGTTAATACGGTTGTTGGTATTGTTGTTGAAGATTTGGGGCCGAGGTCAATTTCGTGGTTGTAAATTTATAGGAAATGTCGCCTAAATTTCGAGATAAAGTGCTAGCCGGGAATTGATTCCTAAGTGCCTATAGCTAATGCTTGGTGTCTAATGACGTTGTTGTAGATTTTGAGAAGCCGAGACTTAAGTTCGGATTAGCTTAGGAAGCGGACGAGGTATGTAAAGCTAATCCTTTCTGTCACTACCCAACCCCGTAGGCCGTGACTAGTGCCCGAATTGGGCACCCCAAGCACACCTATCAAACAGAGCCGCACACGGATGGCTTATATATAAACAAATATCAAACGCTGTCTCAGATTATCAAACTGTCGCAAACACGTCTCAAACATAACCATATATATATCAAAAGCCGACAAGGCTATCGAATGGCGCAACGGCCCAAAAACATATACAAATGCAAGCCGACAAGGCTGCCACGGCGAACGGGATCGCCCCAAACACAACATATACAAACACACCTGTACAGAATGGGCATAACCCACATATATGTCCACAGACCTCTAAGCAGACAGTACGCATCATATGATGGGACAAAATCCGCCGTACTTCCCGAATAAGTACATACAAAATGCAACGAACGAATATATACCAAAATACGGGCTCCGTGAGAAAAGGAGCACTCCAACAAAGCAGACAAAGATGTCCTAAACTCGGGTCGCCGTGACCGTGCGTCCGTACCGCATGAAACGCAGCCCGAAGAAAGGGGGTCAAGATGAATACGTACCGAGTATGCAAAAGCAGAAAGTACAAAAGAGAGGCAAACGAGTAATAATCGCAGAGTACGGAAAGTATACATATCCAAAAATATCAAAATGTTTACTTTCAAAATACAAATCATGCATAGGGCACAGAAATATGGTCGGCTGCCCATCGATGGCTCCATAACACAAAGATAACACCGTAAAAGTTTCAAATTCGAATCCCGTCACATATCACAACACAAAGATAACGCCTAATATAGCCGGGAACCCGCCTTAACTAGAGCCTGCGAACCGTAAACACAACATAACACCGGAGTATATCATAATGTGCACGACACGAACCGGTTCCGGGACTCGGCGAAAGATATACGTAATGCACGAGCGGAGTCGTGAGTAATCATATATGCATAAAATCATTGTCATAAAACCAAAAGATAAGTAAAATAGTCATGTTTGAAATCGGAATAATAATTACAACATATTCTTTCAAGATTTGTCGAAATTACATAAAGGAACGTCGCGGGACCCACGGACGGGTGTAGACCCGAGCTGGGCCCGCCTATGGAAAACATACTCATCCTACATCATACAATCTCCTACGAAAATTCAAAGCAATCCGAGCTTTTCTTCGTGAATGCGGGTATTTGTAGTTTTGAATCGTTTAAGAATAAACTCTAAAAAAAAAGAACCAAACTTTTATGCAACCTTA
>NW_026722115.1:0-7610 GCF_029784015.1 Lycium ferocissimum | reverse complement strand
TTGTTTTAACTAATCCCTCGATTCCAAAACATGATTTTCTTCCTAAAAGTTTACAAATGTTTTCTAAAATATTAGTTTTTTCTCAAAAAACGAAGTTTTACAATATGCAAGCCTTAATGACTAAGACGACGACCATGACTCTGTGATGAAAAAAAATGATGATTCTATGAATAAAGGTTCCAAGTCTATGATTCCGAGTGCGAAGAAGAACGTTAAACTATTTCTGTGAATCCTCGGCTCTACTACGTGAATAGTGTTTTCCTTTAAAGATTCTAAGTACACGAACGGTGCCCTATGATCCTATGTTATACTTTCTCATGATATCGCTCCACACCTAATAGTCTCGCCTTATATTAATCATCCCGCTTCAAGGTGAGATAAAAGCGCCCTTAATTATTACATAATATAATCGGAGGTTCCGACCTTACGTCTCATAAGTATGATTTCCCTTAGGCTCCCACAAGTACTATGGTATATATATACATATATATTTAAAAAGCGTATTTAGGGGAAAGCGGGAAAAAGGGCGAACGCTATGGGCTGCCCCGAATATACTCATGATGCATGTATCCGTACTTGACTTGATATCGTCATCGCGGGATGCCGGACGCGGAGTATGCTATGTGGGCGGCGAAACCTTTGATGGTGCTATGATATACTATGCTATGCTATGATACTATGATATACTATGCTATGCTATGATACTATGATATACTATGCTATGCTATGATACTATGATATTTTACGCCATGCTATGATACTATGACATAAATTCTATTTTCTATGCCTATGGAAAAGATGTTTTCTTTCAAAAAGGAAAAACAAGCATGCATGATATCCGGCACGAAAAGGGTGTTCCTATGCACAAAGTTACATTCTTATCTCTAAGATATATCCATGACTCCGCGATATTGTTACTTATAATCTATGCTCTTGTTTATGTTATATTCTATGTCTTACATACTAGCACACTATTTGTCTTGATCGTCACTTCTTTGTGGACGCGCGTTTCATACCACGCAGTCGGCAGACAGCGGGAGAGTGATCCTTAGGAGTTCCCTCGGTATTTTTTGCAGGCGCTCCGGTTGTTCGAGCCCCGGTTTCTTGGTACTACTTTTGTGTATATATTCGGGCACGGCGTACTCGGCCACTTTCTATGTATATGTGTACTATGTTTAGAGGCTCGTAGACAGATATGTACAGTAGCTATTTGTACTCCTGATTGTCCCCGTCGCTGTATAGTATGACCGCAAAGCTTATTAGCCTATGTTCATATTTGTGCTATTTAGGTTATTGCTAGTTGAAAAAAAAAACGGTGTAGTTCACACGTGCGTGAAGTCGGCCGGGTTCGCTCGGCTCGAGTATGGGAGTCGGGTGCCCATCACACCTAGTAAGATCGGTGTGACATTACATGTATGGAAGACAATGATATTGGCATGGTGTTGTTGGTATATGAATTATAATGTTGTTAATGTTATTATTGAAGTTGGAAGGTTTTGAAGAAAGTAGCATATTGATTGAGTTGTGGTAATGTAACTTGGATTGAATATGGAGATTGTTAGTATGGTTGTTGTTATTGTGTTGTTAGTTTGGCCGGGTTGAATTCCGGATTGTCGTTGGTTGAAATTGGCCAAGTCGGACTTGGTGGGATGGAGTATTTACGGAAGTCTTTGAAATTTCGGTAGCCAAGTGTCATTTTAAGATTTCAGTTCTAAAGGCCTAATCATATTTGGTAAACATGACCAATTTGTAGATTTTGGCGGATTTCGCTTGAAGTTGGAATAGCAAAAGGAGCGGAAAAGAGTATGTAAGGTTTCCTTTTTCTTGGCATGTCTTAGATGTAGTAGGCTGGAATACGTACGTCGGGGACAATCCCTTTCCCTAGAAATTCGAGATTGAAAATAGTTACTATTCATTCGGTAAGATTGAACCAAAAGTGCATAGTTGAAAGAAATGCCTAAATATCCTAGAACTTGCAAGGATAAGACCGATTACCCTAAGACCTTCATAAGTAACGTCATGACACGTATTATATGTAAGTTGTGTACGCCACCTCATTTGACTCGAGGTGGGCCTTTGTCTTAGGATTTTCTTTAGTGCCTTGTTTATTAAACGATAAGTGTTGTAACTACTTTAATGAGAATACTTCTATAACGATAATGATAACGACGATGTAAAGGAAAGAACATGGCTATGGTAAGTATGACAAGAAGGATTCCATGACTAAGACGTAAGTCAAGAGTCCTAACGAAGTGCATGAAAATGTTAAACTAGTTCTTGATCTTTAATTCTATTCCTTAGTTATGAAACTATATTCTAAAGAGATTTCAAAGCACAAATTAACACATATATGAAGTCCATGATTTCACTCACTTTTTTCTTTTAATGTTATATTCCGCGGATAGTCTCGCCTTATAAATGTTCCTTTAAAGTGAGGCACCGTAGAGTCGATGGTGTGGGCAAACCCAATGGTGGGCAAACCCGATGAGGCGGGGCAAACCTCGGCAAGAACGTCGAGTCATAAAGTGGGAGATAAGCGTAAGGCTTGTCTTGGGCTAATCCCGCATTGGTCTAGGCTAATCCCGCATTGGTTCGAGGGGCCCAATCCGCATCGGCTAAAGTTACCCCGGACTCGGGAGGCCCGGACGCGGGCTAATGTTGTAGTGTGCTTCGGGGCAGTATTATGTACGTATATGAAAGGAAAAGATAAGCATGTGTGGTATCCGAAGGGGCCCTTTACGTGGTGTTACTCTCTTATCTCTTTATATGATCTATGACCTCATAGTGTTGCATTTCTTACTTTACGTTCTTGATGATGTTTTCATGCCTTACATACTCGACACCATTTTGTGCGCGCCCCTTCTTGTGGGCGTTCATGCGCGCGGCGTGCGGCAGACGCCGATTTGATCTTAATGAGCTCTGACCGCCACTTGACAGCGCTCAGGTTGTTCGAAGACCTCGGCTTCGTGGTGCTCTTTTGTGTATATATTTTCGGGCACGACGATGCTCGGCCTTCCTATGTATGAGCGTACTATGTCTAGAGGCTCGTACGATTTGTATAGTCGGTTATGTACGGTTAAATATGTGGTATTTTTGGCATTTTAATGCCGTTGTATGAATCGATAGTGAAGCTAATTAGTCCGTGTTCATAATAGACGCTGCTACGTTAATGTTAGGTTCAAAAAAAATAAACCGTTCATATGACTTGCTAAGAGGTACAGGTAAAATGATAGGTAAGGGGTGCTCGGTACAAGTATCGGGTACTCGTCACGGCCCCTAGACGGGTCGTGACAGATGTATTCCCCGATGAGCTTCTAGGTCTCCCTCCAGAATGGGAGATAGAGTTCACTATAGATGTATTTCCAGATACTCATCCTATATCTATTCCTCCTTATAGGATGGCACCTGCAGAGCTGAAAGAATTAAAGGTGCAACTGAGAGACTTGTTAGAAAAAGGCTTCATCAGGCCTAGTACATCGCCTTGGGGAACAAAGTTATCCCGCATCTCGTACATTGGGACAATCTAGTTAACCACGATTTTGTTCTAAGGCATAAGTGCTTGTGATTTCATTGGCATGGAATATTAAGAAAAATTTGGGCCAAAAGTGAATATTGAAAAGTTAACAATTTATGATCAAAGGGCCAAGTTGGCCGTCCATATGAGGTGGGCCATAGGCCACATGGAAGCTTAATGTGTTAATAAAAGATGACCAAGTAGTCATATTTATTCATCTTCACCCTTAGAAGTTTATAGAAACTTGGAGAAAAAAAAAAAAAGGGAGAGGAGTATTCGGCCATGGCCATGAAAAATTGAAGACCAAAAATCCTCTTCAAAAAAATAATTTCTTCTAGCAATTCCAACCATTGAAGGGTCCTTGTTAATGTGGAGTTGTTGTTGGAGTCAACAAACTACTCGTTTTCATCATATACAACTCACGCCAAGTAAGAAGATAAGCGAAGAAGGTAAGGTCCAATCTTCCTTTTTATATGTTATGAATGGTTTGTGCATGTCATAGTATGTGGAAATGAATGGAATTCATGAAAACATGTATGTTGAAGTGGAGCCGTGAGTGGGTGCTTGGCCGTGTAGGTGTGTGTGTGTAGGAGTGATGAATTAATTGTATTTAGCGTGTTTGTGTGTTGTTGTAGTGTGTAGAAAATGAATGAAGCTCACGAAATATTGGGGTTAATGTTGTGGCCGAGTATGGGCTGATTTGGTGTAGACACGTTGGACTAATTTTATTTGGTATTTTTGGTTGTTATTGTTGTGAAATCTATGATGACGATGAAAGTTTAATGAATCAAGTTGAAGTTGTAATTGTTGTGGGCTGATTTGGAAGTTAACATGATTCTTATGTAGACTTTATATTTATGATAATGACATTGTTAACGTGTAGATTGTTGGTGTAGTTTATGAGTTTGGAAGAAAGAAAGGTGTTGTTGTTGTTCTCGGGTTTGGGATGGTTTCGGGTGGCAGTGTATATTGGTTGAGCTATTTTGAATGTTGTGCGGATCGTATGAAGTGTTCTTGAATATTGTTTGAATGGTTTCGGATTAGTAATTAAACGTGTGAGCGTTGGTGTTAGTTCGATTACATGCGGTTGAATTGAATATAAGTGAATGTCGTCGCATTATGTGAAAGAAGGTTGTTAATGTTAGAATGCGTTTTGAATTAATTGTTGATGTTGTTAGAATGTTTGTTGGTATTGTTGTTGATGATTTGGCCGAATTGAACTCTCGGGGTTGTTGAATTTGCCGGGGAAGTCTTTGTGACTATAGAATTAAGTGCTAGTTTGGAATGGAACTCTTAAGCCTTTAGCTAATGTTTGGTATTTAATGACGTATTATAGATCTTGGGAAGTCCGCGACGTAAGATTTGATTAGCTTTGAGAACCAACGAGGTATGTAAAGCCTAACCCTTCTTTCTTTTGGAATGTCCTAGTTGTAAGTAGGCTATGACACGAGCCTCGGGGTGACTCTATTCTTGCGATCCGAGTATGTCTACGATTCTTATTCACTTTTTGATGTCCGCACTCTTAATGTAATTGAGCTATGGTCCTTATGTCTTTTGTATGTTTGGATTTCAATGTACAAAAAAGGAATTTTTGATCTTAAAGGATTCTATATCCAAAAGTGTTCCTAACTTTCGTAGACAGAACTGGATCGCCTCGATATGCTCGTAGGAGGTTCCGTAACGTATAGTGACTATACCTTCCATAGGCGGGCTCGGATTGGGTTGACACTCATCCGTGGGTCCCGCGACTTTTCCTTGTATAGTTCCAACGACATGAAAGAACCTAATATGTTTATCATCCCGACCCGTATGATTTTATCTGTCTGTTAAGTTTGAAATGAGATTGTTATGCATATGATTTTGATACGTGACTATGATTTCTAAAGTTTTATTTGATATGTTCCCGAGTGATATTCGGAAGAAACTTGATTTGACTATCGTCCTGGTTTGTAAATGATGGTTCGTTTTAATTATGCTATTGAGTCTCTGTAAATGTTTTAAATTGCATATGGCTACCTACGATTCTGCTCGTGCACACTATTGTTACTCCCTTCGCCGAGTCCCGGGCTGGTATATCATCGTGCGCACTATGCTTTATTCCGAAGTATGATGAGTTTTTGAAGTATGATGAGTTTTAGTATGATGTGATTCCGAAGTATGATGAGTTATAGTATGATGTGTTATGAAGTATGATGTGATACGGAGTATGATGTGTTCGAAGATATGCAACATTCGAAGTATGATGAGTTATGGCTTTTGAGATAGGAGGGGCGACCATGTTCCGTCACAATTTAGTCCCATTATGGACCGCATATGATATATGTTTTTGACATGCATGATTTATGTTTAGGAGTAAGCATTCTGGCATTCTGATTATTTAGAGTAAGCATTCTGGCATTCTGATTATTTATTCTTGAAGCATTTTGACATTATTATATACTTACTTACGTATTTAGTATGCATGATTTGTACGTCGTATATAAACATTTTGGTGTTCGATTATTATGCTCACTTTAGCCACTCCTTACTTAGGTCATGACCTCATTTCCGTATTTCATGCTTTGCGTACTCGCACATATTTCGTACCGACCCCCTTCGAAATACGTTTCATGCCGCGCGGGCAGGGACACGTTACAGTGATCCATCGGCAGCCTAGAACATCTATTCCGCCGTTTGGAGTGCTCCCTTGACCGGGAGCCTACATTTTTGTTACAGAACATTTACACATTTGTATATATGTTTGTTCATGGGTACGGCGGGGCCCTTTGTCCCATCATATGGTTGTTAGTGACTCTTAGAGTAAATAGACATATGCGTGTGGGTTGTGGGTAAGTATTGTACGATTGCGTCCGTATAGTATGTGTTCGAGCGTCCCCCTATACTGTGGCAGCCCTACCGAACTTATGCGGTTATGTATATATGTATATGTGACGGCTTTGGGGCGACGTTTTACTTTACTCGTATATAAAAACTTTGTTATGCTTGCTTGTGGACCGATTATGGAGGCGACGTCTTACCTTCGCATACGCATGTTAGTAGTGTGATGATTATGATTAATGGGTGTGTGTAGTGCCCGGCCCGGGCACTAGTCACTACACCTACGGCTGGGTCGTGACAACGTGCTATTTGTGAGGAAGAAAGATGGATCACTTTACGTATGTGTATTGATTATAGGCGGCTAAATAAAGTAACGATAAAGAAACGGTATCCCCTCCCGGAGCGATGACCTATTTGACCGGTTGCGGGGTGTCGAGTGTGTTTTCAAAGATAGACTTGCGGTCGAGTTATCATCGAGTGCGGGTAAAAGGAGGCGGAGATATCCGAAGACGATTCAGACTCGATACGGGCATTACGAGTTTAGAGCGATATCTTTCGGTGACTTAATGCTCCCGCGGTGTTTATGGATTTGATGAACCGTGTATTCAAACCATTTCTAGATATGTTCGTTATCATATTTATTGATGATATTACGGTTTATTCACGTTCGGAAGAGGGAGAAGCGTACGGACCATTTAGGGACGGTACTTGGTACTCCGGCACCAAAAATTGTATGCTAAATTTTCTAAGTGCAAATTGGATGGTTTCTCGTAGCATTCTTGGGGCGTATTATTGGACACGTGGGTATTCGAGGTAGATACGAGAAAGATTGAGCGGTAAAGACTTGGCCCGGACTTGACCCTCTTAGGGGTACGTAGCTTTGCGAGGGCACGGGATGTTACGGGAGATTCGTAGAAAAAATTTGCCTCGATTTTAGCGCCTTTAACAAGGCTAACTCGAAATCGGCTAAATTCTAGTGGACGCGTACTTGTGGCAAAAGCTTTCGATTCTTTGAAAGACAAGTTGATGGCTCTAGTTCTAGCTCTTCCTCGGGGACCGAGATGGCTATCATCTGTTGTGATGCTTCGAGGTGTTGGACTAGGTTTTGGTGTTGGAGCGGGTTGTGCATTGATGCGGCCTTAAGCGAGGTTATAGCCTATGCCTCTAGACGACTCGAGAAAGCACGAGAAAAATTATCCTCTCATGATCGGGGTTGGGCGGTGATACTGCCCCGAAGATATGGAGACATTATTTATATGGATTAATGTTGATATCTTAC
>NW_026722114.1:0-7754 GCF_029784015.1 Lycium ferocissimum | reverse complement strand
TGTGTTTTATTTTGGTTTTCCTTATAGATTATGAATCCAAGAGCTATCTTTATGGTCCACCCGTAAAATGTTTATGAGATGTATATTTAGAGGTGCATCTACAGTAGAGTCCGAGTGCCCATCACGGCCCTCCTCTCGTCGGGGTCGGACAAAAGTGGATCGCAGCAAATATCTCTAGGGAGTGTCTAAAGTCGTGTCCAGTAGAGTCTTGTTTATGGGTGTGAAGTGCGCCACACTTATAAACAAGATGTTGTAGGGCATTTAGGAATAATTGACCCTTCTTTCTCATCTTAGATCATGTCAGGAAAGTGCTAAACATAGGATGTGACGTTCCCCGATTCTATCACGACCCAACTCGAGAGGCCGCGACGAGCACCTGTGAGCCCACCCGGCACCCTTAACATACTTATACATCACATTCTAGATGAGCTGCATAATTATATCATGCTTTTCATCCGTCATCATTCTAATCGCATTGGAAAATAACACATCTGTATCATCAATAACATCTGTGCCCATATAAGTGTAGATACGCCTACAAGGCGATCAAACAACATCTCAAAATATAGGCCGACAAGGCCGAACATATCTAATCATATACACAATGTCTACAAGCCTCTAAGAAGGGTACATCATATCATAACGTACTGGCAAGGACAGACCCCGCTGTGCCCATGAATATATACACAAAAGAATCCGTACCAAAAGTCATTACTCCGAATGAAAATGGAGCTCGCTATGTAGTCCCCGAGATAGTACAATATGGATCAAATCTATCTCCGGCCAATTGGCGGCATGACGCAGTCATTCACAAACAAAAGGACGTTCGCACAAGTAATGTACCGAGTATGTAAAGCATGATCAATATCAATATGGAAACATAATGGACAACATAAGAAATAACATAGCAGGGAGATAATAATATCATCATCATAGTACTTACCTGCATTTCCATAGGGACACTCCATTTCTATTCCGTACTCGTATACATACATTTGTATTCTTGCTCATTTACCTTTCGTATCTACTTTCGTGTTCGTATTCATGTCTCCCTTCATACTCATGCTCATATCATATACATTGCATATTCATAGCCCTTACTTGGCACTTACATAGTCTCAACATATTCGTACTCTAATCGTTATCATACACATAGCATAGTCGTACTCATATAGATGTCATACATATAGCTTATTCGTACTCATATAGATGTCACACATATAGCTTATAATATTGCGTACCCGACCAATAAGTTCGGTGTTTCACGTACCTGGCCCTACCAAGGCTCAGGGTTATTCGTACCTGGCCCTACCGAGGCTCAAAGGTTATTCGTACCCATCCATAGCGTGGTGCGCGCGTCATATATATATAGATACGCATATATACTTACTTTCTATATTCTACTCGGCCATATAAGCTCGGGGTTCACAATAGCCTCTCATAGGCATGCACACATACAAGCTCATATCTATCTCTTAGTTTTCTTACTATCGTCATGCATTACCTTCTATCCTTAAGGTATTACTCGTCGTATAAGGAACTTAGTACGATCGCATCATTGGCTTAATAGCTTCTCGAGCTAGGATCATCAGAAAGTATCATGGACTCATAAGAGATGAACAATTGGTCCAAGAATCATGCCTTATGAAAAAAAAAAAAGAAGGGTTAGCATTACATACCTTTCGTGCGACTATTCTATCACTTCGAGCGTTCTTCTTTCAAAGCTCACGTTCTACCTTCATCAAGTGCATACTCATATTAGATGGTGATAGCATTTGGCATTAGTAACTAATTCTAGAGAAAATCGGACAAAGCATCTCCTTTATTTATACGACTCTTCTCGTATTACATGTCAACTCCCAAACATCAATAATAACGTTCATAATATCATCAAGATAGCCTTTAGCCAACTAGATTACTCTTACTTCACAATTCTCTTCATTTCATCTATATTCATAGTCATAACTTGACAACACGTTCATTCATATACAATGTCGATTTCCATACTCTCAATATCATTTATAACATGATTGTATTCATAGAGCATCGAGAATCATAACTCGTTCCAAACGTTTACTCAAAAGTGCTACTATTCACGTATTCATGACCCATTACTTATATTCTTTTGTAACCCAAGTGTTTCATCTTCCAAATACTTCATACAACATGAAAACATCATAAAACTCATCTTAGATGGTGTAGGATTGAACCTTGATGGCGTATTCCTCACTTGAGCCAACCCTAGAATTTCCTTCACTTGATCTTCTTGCTTTCGATGAACCCTAATGGGTTCTCTTACTTTGACTCACTTGTATCGATGATAAGAACCTTAGATTTCCTTTGAATTCTTGTTCATGAAATGTATATGAAGCCCTAGAAGTCTTAGAGAGATGTTGGAAATGAAAATATGAAATTGGGAACACATTTAAACACTTAAAACATTTCCTCACGGGTGTTCCACGGTCCAGAACCTGGGGTCGTCCGTGGAGCCTGGTCGCGGTTCATGACCAGCCACCGCTCTCTCTCCACGGCAGTTCCACGGACCCATCCACGGTCCGTGGAATCCACTGCTAGTCGTGAAACCCAACTGCAGAACCCATCGTTCTCACCAAGTTTGATCCCGTCGTCCCGTTTGATCTCCAATCCTTATGGAACCTTCTTAGCACTTGTTTATCACATCATTAGCAATCCAAGGGGCGTTATAACTCTTCCCCAACACATCATTAAGTTTTCATCAACTTACTACTCATAAATCCTTTCCGAAACTTATCGCTTACATAGCCTTCTCTTGGCAACTTTCTTATTTAACATCGAATGTCTTTCGAATCTCATTTAGAATCATCAATTGCTATGTCTTACTTATTGAAACATCGTATACCTCCTATCTCTCATTAGCCTATTCACTGTACATCAACGAAAAAAAAATTCTGAGGTGTAACAGATTCTAATACTAAATGTTTTGATTATGGATAAGTAGTTGATGATGCCGCTATGAAGTAATTGATGAGAATTTAGGTTGTTACTCCGAAAGGTATGTTTCCTGCATTATTGATATTGATAGACTTTGATATAAGAGCCTGAGCTAAATGTTATGGGTATTGTGATCACCCTGTGAGGCTGTCACGACCCAACCCCGTAGGCCGCGAGTAGTGCCCGAACTGGGCACCCGTACACACCCATTAATCAGAAATAGCATACGAATAACATATACGATACAACAAATATATATACGTACGTAAAAGTGAAACGTCGCCCTAAAGCTGTCACAAATGTATTTACAAATCATAATCACATCTTTTCAATAGATGATATATCACATATGTTCGGTAAGGCTATCATAGCATAAGGGGACATCCAAATCACAAATCACACGTACACAATCCGAACAAAGTGATCACCCACAACCCACACATATATGTTTAAGTACCTCCAAGAGTCACAACAATCATATGCGACGGAACAGGTGGCCCCGCCTGCATTCGTGAATAAACATATACATATATGCAATAACAAAATCTGGACCAAAACATAGGCTCCCGAACAAGAGAGCGCTCCAAAACGGCTGAACAGGAATCCTAAGCTGGTGGATTACCCGAGTAAGTACCTGTACCTGCGCGGCATGAAACGCAGCTCGAAGAAAAGGGGCCGCATTTTTAATATGCACCGAGTATGCAAGGCATGAAATATAGTAACCAGATCATAGTCAAATCCGTAAGGTAAAAATGCAATATCGAAAATATTAAAAATGCTTACTCATAAAACACAAATCATGTATGGGCTCTAGAACTATGGTCGCCCTCCGACATTGGCGCCATAACACATCATACTCCGGTGGAGTGTTTCATATCTCCGTATCCCCGTCACACATCATAACGCCAAATACATACCGGGTACCGTACCCTCGAGTGAGGGCTCGGCGAACCGGACACATCATACTCCGAATATATCATAGTGCGCACGAAACATAACCGGCCCGGACCGTGAAGGAGGTAATAATAATGCACGAGCAGTGTCGTGAGCAACTATATGCAATTTAAAATACTTTCAAAGACTCAATAGAACATTCAAAATGAATCATCATTTAAAAAACAAGACGATAGTCAAATCATGTTTCTTCCGAATGTCGTTCGAGGGTATATCAAATAGAACTTTAGGACTCATAGATACGTATCAAACCATATGAAATAACTTATGGGAATTAGGGGCATAGTCGTCTTTACACTCTCGATAAAGAAGTAAGTAGTCGACGTTTAAGACGATAGTTGCACTAAATCCTTTCAAAAGTCGCTAGTAATATACAAGGGAAAGTCTCGGGGCCCACGGACGAGTATCAAACCAATCCGAGTCCATCGATGAAAGTTGGAGAACTTATTTATTATAGAATCTCCTACGAACGTTTCAAGCGATTCTCCGAGCTCGTCTATGAAAGTTACGATTGTTCGTAGTTACTTAATATTTTAAAAACAACATGCTTTATGCAAAATTTGAAATCCAACTATGCAAAAGACTTAAGAACCATAGTTTGACAATATCATGAACATTAACATCCGAAGGGAACAAGAATCGTATACGGCCGATCTTAAGAATGGAGTTACCCCGAGACTCGTGTTCTAGCCTACATAAATCAAGACATGCCAAAGGAAAGAAAGTGGTAAGCTTCACATACCTTGTCCGTCTTCCTAAGCTAATCCGAATTTAAGTCTCGGCTCCCAAATCTACAACAACATCATTAGATACCAAACATTAGCCATAGGCACTTCTAATTCAATTCTAGGCTAGCACTTTATCTAATAGTAAATTGGGCAGCATTTCGAATTCAACAAACCCCCGAGAATTCAACCTCGGCCAAATCTTCAACAACAATACCAATAACCTACACTAACAACATTAACAATCAATTCAAAATGCATTCTAACGTCCAATAACTCTTTTCTACATAATTCGACAACATTCCACAAACCCGAAACCTTCCAATTGCCATAGGGATAACAACAACACATTTATTTCTTCCAAATTCATAAACTACACCAACAATCTACACATTGATAACATTAACCTCAATAATACAAGAAATTATGATAAAATCACATTACCTTCTCCAACAACCTACAATCGATTACAACTTCAATTTGAATCATTAAACCATCATTCTCATCATAGAATCCATACAACAACAACCAAAAATACTAAATAAAATTTAGTTAATTCCTTGTCACAAAACAGCCCATACTCACTACCAACATCAACATACAAAGTTTTCATGAATTTCATCCATTTCTACACACTATTCTCTCCGTTCTAATCCGTTAAACTCTAAATAAACTTGTTAACAATGAAAAGGAACCTTTAATCTTACCTCAAGTGTGCAGCCACCACGTCCACCTCTTCTTCTTGGTTGATTTTTTAGCTCAAATTGAAGGCAACGCGACGTACGACACTTTTCTTCACGGGCTTCTCTTCACGGGGGGGCCAAGCGGATTTTGGTCAAAATTAGTTTTTCTCTCTAGGCTCTTCCTCTCTCTTTTTCTCAAGAATTTTCTGGGTGTTTTGGTATGAAATATGAGGAGAAAAGGCTGATATTTCATTTTAAAGGTGTGGGAATGGGCCCGAATCTCGCCTGGGGTTGGGGGCTCCGGCCCACCGATCTTTTTGCCTTAAAACGTCCATATATCTCCTTATCCCGATGTCGCCCGTGAACCCACGACCTATGGTTGAAAGATATTTCAATTATCTACAACTTTCATTCTGGGAGTTTTCCCAAATTCCAAACTCATAATGCCGTTTTCTTGGCCCCTCGAAGTCGTATCACCCAAAGACGTTTTCTAAATCGTCCTTTTTCGAGGGCTTACACTCATTTTTAGCTTATGGGTCCTTCTTAGGACTTGCTCAACTTCACATTTAATACCCATATCTCTCTTCATATGTCCTTTATAAAACCTTTAGACGTGGGTCCCACTCAACACACGGCCACTTTGGCCTTTTCATGAAATTTTTATTTCAACTTCTAGCCCCTAATTTCCTTAATATTCCATACCAATAAAATTCATAAACAACTTATGCATTAAAACAAAATCGAAGGTAAAAAATCTCAACCTCGCATCCCGAGTAGTCTTGCCCTTAACTTATCGTGGTTAGCCCTAATGTCCTAATGCACAAAATTCGGATATAACATCCTCCCTCCGTTTAGAACATTCATTCTCGAATGTTAAACTAGCCTTTACAAAAATGTCTTATAAAGACTTTGAGTCTCTTTTATAGCTACCACATACAATTCATTCACCAATCAACATAACCCACCGGGAATTTGGATTACTTGACGACATAGGAAACAAGTAGGAATACGTATTTTTCATCTCTTCCCCGTTATTGTTCCGCCACAATACCTTAACTAAGCTATGTATTTAGTACACAATTTTCTCACCCGATGGTCCAATATACCTCGGCTTAACTTCTTTTTCATTTAATCTCGTAACACCCTTTATGGGTGACACTTTTCGTAAATACTTAATCGCCAATTTGAGCTCCAAATGTCGACGTCTATTATCCGCATATGACTTCTATCGACTCGCCGCCAAGAACCTTTTCTCGCATGTTTCACCTTATCAATAATAACTTGCCGAGTCTTATTCGTGCCAATTAACGTAGTTCCGCCAACATCGAACCAAATTTTGCCGGTGTCCCGCACCTTCGCCATACAAAGTCTCATACGGCCATCCGGATGCTAGAATGGTAGTTGTTATTATAGGCAACCTCCATACGTGGCATATGATCATTCCAAAATTGCCTCTCTCGTAATCAATAACGCAAGCCCGCAACATATCCCTTAGCGTCTCGAATAGTACGCCCTGGCCCGCGCGTCGTACCAGGGGTGACATATCGTACCGAGACTCACTTATGACATCATCCCCCGGGAGTGAGCTCAGAGTTAACCGTAAACCGAGTTTCACCGAGACTGCGGATGACAAGCGGTGTTAAAGTCTCTCCATATAATTGCGCATAGCCTTAACCGAACAAATGGTCTTTGGATATACTATTGTTGTACTAGCCCTCGGGCGACCCGCGGGTCGGTGTCGTTAGTCCTTATCTCACCTAATATGACTTTGTCGTTAGTGAATATAGTGGTTATGTATATACGAAATGGTCCCCGCACCCTTCGCCATCCTTCGCAAGATCGTTATATTATGGCAACCTCGTAATTCGAGTTTAAATCGAATCCTTCTACTTCATACAACTTTTCCTTTAGCTTTTTGCCCTCAAATCTTACAATGCTACACAAAAGCACAGTATTACAAGTTTTTACTACCTTACAATTCTCTCATAACACAAGTATACGTGTCTCTGATTTCCCTACGTTGGCAATCATTTCAAACTCTAGCTCCAAGCTAATAAATTTGCCCTTCAGGGGCATGAAGACCCGTAATCCCTTTCAAGTCTAGTATGTTCCCCCCCCCCCTTTATTAAGGGGGTCCTAATGTGTTATATCCCACATTTTTTACGTCGGAATACTTTTAAGTGGGTTGCGACGAGTTATGGACAAGGCTATTTTTCCGACTTTGTTTAGGACATAAGTTGCGTATGAATTTTGTTGGATGGAAATATTAAGGAATTTGGGGTTAAAAGTGAATTATGGAAAGTTAGACATTTCATGAAAATTGGGCCAAAAAAACGAAGGTTAATGATCCAAGTTGAAGTTAAACCGTGTGGGCCGATTTGGGGTTAATGTGATTTTATTATAGTTTTTGGGTTTGGAGGGT
>NW_026722113.1:0-19777 GCF_029784015.1 Lycium ferocissimum | reverse complement strand
CATTTAGTAATTTCAAAATCGTATTCCCACAGCGGCGCCAAAATTTGATACGCTCAAATTACACCTATTAATGGTATAACGAACGTTGTCAAAATAGTAACCCAATAAGGTTGGGGTCAGAATCCCACAGGGAATAGGGTGTGAAAAGGGTACTAAATTCGTAGAATGCTATGTTTAGGTCTAATGTCTTAATCCGATGATTTTGGTAAAAGTTGGGTTTTTAGTAACTAATTGCTAGATATTGCTTTGGTTGTGAATTTATGGTAAAAGAAACTAAGGTTGTGTCCCCTTTAGATAGAGTGTATGATCATGGGTATTGATTCTTGATATACTTCTAATGAATCATTATATGAATGCACTTAATCTCTATATGAATCTCTACTATTTCCCAATAAATAAAGATTATTTCTTTCTATGATTTTACCAAATATAAGAAAGTGGCTATGAAGAATGATTAATCATGCCAAGTAAATTCTTCTTATTCCTAAGTGAATTTATTAAACAAAGTTTAAAGCTTTGAGTTCTTGTTGTTTATTCTTACCAACCCTAATTATTTTTCCAAACAAATCAAGGTTTACGGCTTTAATCAATGTTTGCAACCATTAATTATGAATGAAGAATGAAGAACCCAATCACAGAACACCCATCAATTGGGTTCACAACCCTAGTAAGGGAAATTAGCTACTCATGACAAAGAACAAGAAACAAGAAATTGAAGAATTCATAATTGCTTACTTTGGAAGGAAAGAGGAATTGAGAATACTTGAATTGATGTTTGAACCTTCAAAAACTAGAGAGTATTTAATGTTCTAAGTCAAAAGCTAAAAAAATCAGAACTCCCTATAATTGAAACCCTACAATGACTATTTATAGGTTCTGAAAACGTGAAAGTTGCAGATTTGCACTTTGGTCCCCGTCGATACGAAATACGGTCCATAAAGTGGTTTACGGACCGTAAAGCGGTTTTACGCCCGGACTTACATCCCAATTTTGAGCAACTTTGTTCTTCTTAAATACGGACCGTAAATTGGTTTACGGTCGAAGAACCGCCAGTGTCGTCTTTCAACTTTCAAAACTTCGACTTTACGCCGGATGCACACATGGCTAAATACGCCTTGAAATACGGACCGTAAAGTGGAATACGGTCCGTAAAAGTTTTTCGTAAATCACCATGTCTCGAGCCGACTTTCTGTTTTCCTTATTCTTTAATACGACCATGGAATACGGCCCGTATTTGAGAATACGGTCCGTAAACTGAATTTACGACCATTTTTGTACTTCCAACTGTTTCAGTCCAAATCGTTCTATTACCTAAAAAACACCAAAAACACATTAAATAGACACTGACTTGCTCAAAAACAAGTAAAACTTCTCGTAAAAAGGCCTTGAATGTGCCATAAATGCCCGGCACATCATCGGGTATGCTATGTATATAATATGAATATGAATACGAATATGCTATGAATATGATTATGGATATGAAATGTAAACGAGTATGGATACGGATAGGGATACAGATGTATTTACAGAATCACGCATTAGAAATGGAAAGTCCCTATGAAAAGTAAGTAAGTGTTTATGACAATGGTTCTATTACCTCCCACATTATGCTATTTCTCATGTTGTCTATTATGCTTTCATAATGATGTTGATCATGTTTTATATACTCAATACATTCTTCATACTGACGTCCTTTTGTTTGTGGACGCTGCGTCATGCCCGCAGGTGGCCAGGGAGACAGGCTTGATCCATAGCTTTATTACTCAAGGACTACATAGCGGAGCTCTATTTCATTCGGAGCTACAGATTTTGGTATTCATTCTTTTGTGTACATACTTATGGGCATGGCGGGGTCCTGTCCAGCCTATATGTATGACATACTCTCCTTTGAGGCTCGTAGACATGTGTATATGGTTAGATGTGTTTGGCCTGATCGACCTATATTTTGGATATCATTTTGTTAGCCTCGTCGGCTTATGTACATTGATATGAGCATTGTTATTGATGGGGATATATATATGTATCGTTTCCCGATGGGATTAGTATGAATAATGGATGGAAAGTATGAATTAGCTATGTGGCTCACCTAGATGTAAATGTGAAAGTATGATAAGAGGTGCCCGGGTGGGTTAGCACTGGGTGCCCGTCGCGGCCCTCCGGTTGGGTCGTGACAAAAGTGGTATCAGAGTGCGGATTAAATCTAAGGTGCGTCTATGAGCCGTGTCCGGTGAGAGTCTTGGTTATGGGTGTGTTGCGCGCCACTTATAAACAAGAGGCTGCGGGCATTTTAGGAATGAATGACCTTCTTTCAGATTATTAAAGTGGGATTAAGACTTAATCATTTCACTAATTAAGTTGAAATTGGCCGTGTGGGTCCCACCCATGGCTTGGCCACATTTGATTGGCTCAAGCCATGAGTGGGACATGTGTCCAACACCTAGGCACCATATAAAAGGAAATTTGATGACCAAGCAAACCATTTTCATCTTCACCAAACTTAGAAACCTAAGAGATAGAGAGAGAACCTCTCGGCCATGGCTGCCGAGAATGATTCTTCAAACCTTGATCAAAAAATAATTTTCTCCAAGCAATTCAACTCATTAGAAGGTGTGTAATAACGTGGAGTTGATTTTAGGGCAACAAGAACAAGTATAAATTCAAGGCACAAGTTGGAACCAAGTTGAGAAGCCAAGTATAAAAGGTAAGGTTCAATCTTCTTTTGCATGTGTTAAGGGATGGTTTGAGCATGTTGTAATGTGTAGATATGTATAAAAATCATGTTATATATGTTGATGTTGAAAGGTCCAAGTGTAGGGTAGAAATGCTGTTTTAGTTGATGAAAATGGTGAATTGATTTTTTACTTGATATTTTGATTGTTGTTGTTATGGATTTTATGGTGAGAATGAAGGTTTAATGGTTCAAGTTGAAGTTGTAATTGTTTGTGGGCTGTTGTAGAAGTTAATATGATGTTAATATAGTTTGTTGTAATTATGTAAATGATGTTGTTAACGTGTGGTTGTTGGTATAGTTCATGAAATTGGAAGAAAAGAATGTGTTGTTGTTGTTCTTGTTGAGTTTGGAAGATTGCGGGTTGTATAGTATGTTGGTTGGGCTGTTTGGAATATTGTGCGGGTTGTCCGAAGTGTTCTCGAGTCTTGTTTGAATGGTCTCGGGTTAGCACTTGAACGCATGATCATTGGTGTTGGCTTGATTGTATGTAGTTGATTTGAATGTAAAGGAAATGTCGTCAAATTGTTTAGAAGGGAGTTACTAACGTTAGGATGCGTTTTGAATCTCTCGTAAGTTTAATCATAGTTGTTGACATCTTAATATAGGTTGAGATACTATTGGGCAGCGTATACGTGTTGCGTTGCGAGTAAACGCTAAAGGTATGTAAAGCCTATCCTTTCTTTCTTTTGGCATGTCTTAGATGTAAGTAAGATACGATATGAGCTTTGGGGTAACTCTATTCATAAGTTCCGAGCATGTTTATGATTCTTATTCACTTCTTGATATTAGAATTCTTAATATAGTCGAGCTATTGTCCTCGAGTCTTTTATATGATTGAATAGTAAATGATGCATAAAGGTTCCTATTCTTAAAGGATTCTATAATGAATAATGTCCATAACTTTTATAAGCGACTCGGATTAACTTAATACATGTCTATGATCCCTGAGGCCTTATTTTGATATAGTTCATAATGATATTCAAAGAGTACTGAACATGACTATCATCCTGATACTCGAGCGTTGATTAGTCTACTTATCTATTGAGTCTCAAAAGATGATTTATATGCATATGATTACTCACTACTCTGTTTGTGCATTCTGTTATTACATCTTTCACCGAGTCCCTCACTAGAGGGCCGGGTACGATATATATATATATATATATATATTATGGTTTATGCTGTGTTATGGAGTTATCTTTGTGTTATGGAGTTATCTTATATATGTTACGGAGTTATGCTTTGTGATACGGAGTTATCTTTGTGATACGGAGTTATCTTGTGTTCGGAGTATCTTGTGTTATGGCGCTAAAGACGGGGTGGCGACCATGTTCACCGAGTCCTATAATGGGCCGAATATATATATATATATATATATATGCATGATTTGTATTTCAAAAGTAAGCATTTTGGTATTCTGGTCATTGTACTTGTTTTCTGTACTTCTTATTTCGGTTATCATCCTGATTACTGTATTTCATGCTTTACATACTCAGTACATATTTCGTACTGACCCCCTTTCTTCGGGGGGCTGCGTTTCATGCCCGCAGGTACAGACGCTCGTTTTGGTGATCCGCCAGCTTAGGATACCTATTCTGCTGTCTTGGAGTGCTCCCTTGTTCCGGAGCCTATACTTTTGGTACAGAACCTTTTGTTGTATATATATGCTTAGCCAGGGGTACGGCGGGGCCCTGTCCCGTCATATGATACTGTTATTACTCTTAGAGGTCTGTAGACACATGTGTGGGTCTGTATATAGTTGCTGCCTAGTTGTGTGCATATGACTTATGTTTTGGGACGTTCCCATTCGTAGTGGCAGCCTTGTCGGCTTGCGTATGTATATATGTTTTGGGATACTGTATGTAGTGGCAGCCTTGTCGGCTTGCGTATGTATATATATATATATATATATATATATATATATATATATATATATATTCCCATATATGTTATGATAGCCTTGCCGGCTTATGTGTGATATTATCTATCGGAAGTTGTAACTCCTCAGGAGACAGGTTGCTATGATATGTCCATATATGCGACAGTTTTGAGACGACATCTTGCCTTTCATATATAAGTTCTTTATTATGCTAGTTGTGGGCTGATTATAGTTAACAGGTGTATACGAGTGTCCAGCTCGGGCACTAGTCATGGCCTACGGGGTTGGGTCGTGACAAAAGTGGTATCAGAGCGGTTCATCCTCGGAGTGTCTACAGACCGTGTCTAGTAGTCTTGTTTATCGGTGTGTTGTGCACCACATCTATAAACAGGAAGCTACAGGACATTTAGGATGTTATCTTTCCTTCTTACTCTAGATCGTGCGATAGAGCCGTATTATCAGGATAATTCCTCCCTAACGGATTATTATGTTTACAACGATGCCTCTAAAGAAAGCGACGGTACCGCCCGAAGGGCAAGGCGGTGGCCGGAGAGACCGACGGATTCGGAGAGTTACTAGGGCTTATGCCCAGCTTATGCTTGAGGTTGTGCTCCAGTCAGCGAGCTCTGCTACACCGCCGCTACCAAAGGAGCATAGGGCAGCAGCAACTGCAGATCAGGGGGCGGCTCCACCGCCAGCTCCCGAGGTTCCAGTACCCGAGCCTCCAGCTCCTCAGCCAGGGGCGGAGGATAGGGCTATGAGAGATGCGGTTCGATTCTTGACCGACTAGTGGTGGCGGGGCGGACTCGCGAGCACGGATTAGGAGGTGACCATGCGGACGGACATGATAGTTTGAGGGCCGTGATTTCTTGACTTGTAATCCCCCGAGTTCTACGGGTCAAAGCCCGCGGAGGATCCGCGGGGAGTTTATTCGGCGGATGCGGCGTATATTGAGGATAATTAGGGCTTCTGAGACTGAGTCTGTCGAGTTGGCTTCGTATCGGTTGCGTGATGTAGCTGTTAATTGGTATGAGTCCTGGGAGTTGTCTAGGGGCGAGGATGCTCCTCCAGCAGTATGGGATGAGTTCGTGGAGGCCTTTCTGGGCCATTTTCTACCTCCGGAGATGAGGCGAGCCAGAGTTGATAGATTCCTACATCTGAGGCAGAATGGCAGGAGTGTTCGAGATTATAGCCTTGAGTTTGATTCGTTGGCTAGACATGCGCCCACTATTGTAGCCGATATGGCTGATAGGGTGCATCATTATGTTAGGGGGCTGGATCATTACTTGGTTGATAGTTGCATGATAATGGCTTCTCAGCCCGGTATGGATATTGCTCGAGTGCAGGCATATGCACAGGGAGTAGAGGACCGGCATAGAGGACGCCAGCCTGATAGAGATCGTGACGGGGGTAAGCATAAGAGAGCTAGATCAGCTGGGTATTCTAGCTAGTTTCGAGGCGGGCGGTCTCAGCAGCAGTATAGTAGATATCCTTCCCAGCCGGCACGGAGTGCGCCCCCACGGTTCCTTTGGTAGGAGATTTGATAGCACGGGGTATTCGGGAGGCGGTCGAGCTCCGGGGCTTCGGGTTCGCGGTGAACGAGAGGTTCCCAGTCAGTCGAGGCCACCCTTGCCTCGGTGTTCTCGATGTGGGAGGTATCATTCTGGGGAGTGTTATCGTGCTACGGGTGCTTGTTTTTCTTGTGGCCGTCAAGGCCATATTATGAGGGAGTGTCCATTTGGGGGTAGTCCAGGTGGTGCAGCTCAGCCTACTGGGTCAGTTGCTGGTTCATCTTCTTCTGTGGCTATGCGCCCTATGGGGCAGGGTATGCAGCACCGGCGGCGGCCGTGGTAGAGGCCGCGGCGGAGCTTCCAGTTCTAGCGGTCCTTCGAACCGCATATATGCTTTGGCTAGTAGACAAGATCAGGAGGCGTCACCAAATGTGGTTACAGGTATATTATCGATTTTCTCTCGAGACGTATATGCATTGATAGATCCGGGCTCCACCTTATCATATATATCTCCCTTTGTTGCTAGTAGAATCGGGATAAAACCTGAATCGATTGAACCATTTGAGGTAGCTACACCGGTAGGAGATTCTGTTATAGCAAAGCAGGTATATAAAAGGTGTTCGGTGAATATATATAGTCGTCATACTTTGGCAGATTTGATAGAGTTAGATATGACTGAGTTTGATGTTATTATGGGTATGGATTGGTTAGCTTCTTGTTATGCTAACGTTGATTGTAGAAACAAGATAGTTCGGTTTCAGTTTCCAGGGGAGCCAACTATAGAATGGCTAGGGAATACGGCATCGCCGAGGGTAAGTTTATTTCATACCTCAAGGCAAGGAAGATGGTTAGAAAGGGTTATATTTATCATCGGTTCGTGTGCATGATTTGAAAGCAGAGGCACCGACTCTTCAGTCGATCCCGGTAGTCAATGAATTTCCAGATGTATTTCCAGATGAACTTCCGGTCTTCCTCCTGAGCGGGAGATAGAGTTCACTATAGATGTGTTGCCAGATACTCAGCCCATATCTATTCCTCCTTACGAAATGGCACCAACGAAATCGAAAAGAACTGAAGGAGCAGCTGAGGGATTTATTAGAGAAGGGCTTCATTAGGCCCAGCACATCGCCTTGGGGAGCACCAGTATTGTTCGTGAGAAAGAAAGATGGGTCGCTGCGGATGTGTATTGATTATAGGCAGCTGAACAAGGTGACCATAAAGAATAGATATCCCCTCCCCCCGGATTGATGATTTATTTGACCGATTGCGGGGTGCTAAGTGTTTCTCGAAGATAGACCTATGGTCGGTCGCTATCACCAGTGCGGGTAAGAGAGGCGGATATTCCAAAGATCGCGCGGGACCCGATACGGGCACTATGAGTTTAGGGTGATGTCTTTTGGGCTGACCAATGCTCCAGGCGGTGTTTATGGACACGATGAACCGAGTATTCAAGCCGTTCTAGATATGTTCGTGATTGTATTTATTGATGATATTACGGTCTATTCACGATCGAGAGGAGGAGCATGCGGATCATCGAGAACGGTACTTGGGGTGCTCCGGCACCGAAAAATTGTATGCTAAGTTCTCTAAATGTGAATTACGGTTGACTTCGGTAGCATTCTTGGGGCATATTATTGGAGCCGATGGCATTCGGGTGGATACACGAAAGATTGAGGCCGTAAAGACTTGGCCTAGACCTACGACACCTGCGAGGTACGTAGTTTTTCGGGGTTAGCGGGATATTACGAGAAGATTTGTGGAGAAGTTTGCTTCGATTTCGGCGCCTTTAACGAGGCTAACTCGGAAGGCGACTAAGTTCCGGTGGACCGATGCTTGTGAACGAAGCTTCCGATTCTTTGAAAGAGAAGTTGACTACGGCTCCGGTTCGACTCTTCCCGAGGGACCGGATGGTTATGTCATTTATTGTGATGCTTCGGTGTTGGGCTAGGTTGTGTATTGATGCAACATGGCAGAGTTATAGCCTATGCCTCCCGGCAACTCAAAAAGCACGAAAGAAATTATCCTACTCATGATCTGGAATTAGCAGCGGTGATTCACGCTTTGAAGATATGGAGGCATTATCTATATGGCGTGCATGTTGATATTTATACGGATCACAAAAGCCTCCAGTATATCTTTAAGCAGAAGGAGCTGAATTTACGACAGCGGAGGTGGCTAGAGTTGCTGAAAGACTATGATGTTGATATTTTATACCACCCAGGGAAAGCAAACGTTGTAGCAGATGCACTTAGCCGTAAGTCTATGGGCAGCTTGACGGACGTACAGCCGGAAAGGAAAGAAATGGTTCGTGAGATTTATCAGCTAGCTAGTCTTGGAGTCCGTTTGGCTGATTTTGGAGATAGCGGGGTTTCTGTCCGAGGAGTTGCTGAATCCTCTATTATGGAAGAGGTAAAGCGGCGCCAATATGAGGACCCTGTTCTGGCACGGTATAGGGATACATCCCTTGAAAAGGAGAAGACCCCATTCGAGATTACACCTGACGGAGTACTACTATATAGAGGCAGATTATGTGTACCTGAGGTTGCTGGGCTACGGCGACAGGTTATGGGAGAGGCGCATTATGCCCGTTATTCTGTTCATCCGGGGTCGACAAAGATGTATCATGACCTCAGATGCTTGTATTGGTGGGATGGTATGAAGAAAGACATAGCGGAGTTTGTTGCTCAGTGCCCGAATTGCCAACAGGTTAAGATCGAACATCAGAAGCCTGGTGGATTATTACAGGAGATGGAAATTCCGACTTGGAAGTGGGAAGCAATTAATATGGACTTCATTACAGGTTTACCTCGCACTCCACGGAAGTATGATTCCATATGGGTTATTGTAGATAGGCTGACAAAATCAGCCCATTTTCTTCCAGTCAGAACTACTTATTCAGCTGAGGACTATGCAAAATTATATATTAAGGAGATAGTAAGACTTCACGGAGTTCCCACATCTATTATATCAGACAGAGGTGCTCAGTTTACGGCTAACTTCTGGAGATCATTCCGGGAAGGATTGGGGACACGGGTGAGTCTTAGTACGACATTTCACCCTCGGACGACGGACGGTAGAGCGTACTATTCAGACGCTAGGAGATATGTTGCGGGCATGTGTCATTGACTTCAGAGGTAGCTGGGATGATCATCTACCACTTATTGAGTTTGCCTATAATAATAGCTATCATTCCAGCATCCAGATGGCACCGTATGAGGCTCTGTATGGCAGGAAGTGCAGGTCACCTATTGGCTGGTTTGATGTTGGGGAGACTAAGTTAATCGGCCCAGATATGATTCAGCAAGCCATTGATAAGGTAAAACTTATTCGGGAAAGGTTATTAGCAGCTCAGAGTCGACAGAAGTCATATGCAGATAATCGACGTCGACACTTAGAGTTCCAGGTTGGCGATTGGGTATTCTTGAAGGTGTCACCCATGAAGGGTGTAATGAGATTCGGCAAGAAGGGAAGCTCGGCCCGAGGTATATTGGGCCTTATCAGATTGTCCGTAGGGTAGGCAAGGTTGCCTATGAATTAGACCTACCGTCTGATCTAGAAGCAGTACACCCAGTGTTCCATGTGTCTATGCTTCGCAAATGCATTGGTGACCCTTCTAGGGTATTCCCTGTGGATGATGTCCAGGTAACGGAGGAGCTATCGTATGAGGAAAACCCTGTAGCTATACTGGATCGTCAGGTGAGAAGGTTGCGTACTAAAGACGTGGCTTCCGTTAAGGTATTGTGGCGGAACAATAACAGGAGGAGATGACTTGGGAAGCTGAAGAGGAGACGAAGAAGAAATATCCTCACTTGTTTCCTATGCCTACAGGTAATCTAAACTCCTAAATTGGTTATGTTGATTGATAAATGAACTGTATATGATAGCTATAAAAGAGACTCCCCCGAAGTGCTTATAAGACCTTGTAAGACTAGTATAACATTCGAGGACGAATGTTCTAAAGGGGGGAAGGATGTTATATCCCGTATTTTTAAACATTGGGACATTCTAAAGCTAATCGCGACAAGTTAAGGACAAGACTATTTTGGGATACGAGGTAGAGACTTTTAACCTCCGATTTTGTTTAATGCACAAGTTGCTTATAAATTTTATTTGGTATAGAAATATTATTGGAGATTAGGGATTAATTAACCATGATTAGATTATTAAAGTGGGATTTAGACTTAATCATTTCACTAATTAAGTTGAAATTGGCCGTGTGGGTCCCACCCATGGCTTGGCCACATTTGATTGGCTCAAGCCATGAGTGGGACATGTGTCCAACACCTAGGTACCATATAAATAGAAATTTGATGACCAAGCAAACCATTTTCATCTTCACCAAACTTAGAAACCTAAGAGATAGAGAGAGAACCTCTCGGCCATGGCTGGCCGAGAATGATCTTGCAAACCTTGATCAAAAAAAATATTTTCTCCAAGCAATTCAACTCCTTAGAAGATGTGTAATAACGTGGAGTTGATTTTAGGGCAACAAGAACAAGTATAAATTCAAGGCACAAGTTGGAACCAAGTTGAGAAACCAAGTATAAAAGGTAAGGTTCAATCTTCTTTTGCATGTATTAAGGGTGGTTTGAGCATATTGTAATGTGTAGATATGTATAAAAATTGTGTATGTTGATGTTGGAAAGCTGTCCAAGCCGTGTAGGGGCTGTTTTAGGAGAAAATGGTGAATTGATTTACTTGATATTTTGGTTGTTGTTGTCATGGATTTTATGGTGAGAATGAAGGTTTAATGGTTCAAGTTGAAGTTGTAATTGTTTGTGGGCTGTTGTAGAAGTTAATATGATGTTAATATAGTTTGTTGTAATTATGTAAATGATGTTGTTAACGTGTGGTTGTTGGTATAGTTCATGAAATTGGAAGAAAAGAATGTGTTGTTGTTGTTCTTGTTGAGTTTGGAAGATTGCGGGTTGTATAGTATGTTGGTTGGGCTGTTTGGAATATTGTGCGGGTTGTCCGAAGCGTTCTCGAGTCTTGTTTGGATGGTCTCGGGTTAGCACTTGAACGTATGATCATTGGTGTTGGCTTGATTGTATGTGGTTGATTTGAATGTAAAGGAAATGTCGTCAAATTATTTAGAAAGGAGTTACTAACGTTAGAATGCGTTTTGAATTCCCTCGTAGCCTAATCGTAGTTCTTGACATCTTAATATAGGTTAAAGTACTATTGGGCAACGTATACGGGTTGTGTTGCGTATAAACGCTAAAGGTATGTAAAGCCTATCCCTTCTTTCTTTTGGCATGTCTTAGATGTAAGTAAGATACGATATGAGCTTTGGGGTAACTCTATTCATAAGTTCCGAGCATGTTTATGATTCTTATTCACTTCTTGATATTAGAATTCTTAATATAGTCGAGCTATTGTCCTCGAGTCTTTTATATGATTGAATAGTAAATGATGCATAAAGGTTCCTATTCTTAAAGGATTCTATAATGAATAATGTCCATAACTTTCATAAGACTCGGATTAACTTAATACATGTCTATGATCCCCGAGGCCTTATTTTGATATAGTTCATAATGATATTCAAGAGAACTTAATATGGCTATTATCCCGATACTCGAGCGTTGATTAGTCTACTTATCTATTGAGTCTTAAAAGATGATTTATATACATATGATTACTCACTACTCGTTTGTGCATTCTGTTTTACATCTTTCACCGAGTCCCTCACTAGAGGGCCGGGTACGGGCGGTATATATATATATATATATATATATATATATATATATATATATATAGTTATGCTGTGTTATGGAGTTATGCTGTGTTATGGAGTTATGCTGTGATACGGAGTTATGCTGTGATACGGAGTTATGCTGTGATACGGAGTTATGCTGTGTTCCGGAGTATGCTGTGTTATGGCGCCAAAGACGGGGTGGCGACCATGTTCACCGAGTCCTATAATGGGCCGGATATATATATATATATATATATTAATATGCATGATTTGTATTTCAAAAGTAAGCATTTTGGTATTCTGGTCATTGTACTTGTTTTCTGTACTTCTTATTTCGGTTATCATCCTGATTACTGTATTTCATGCTTTATATACTCAGTACATATTTCGTACTGACCCCCTTTCTTCGGGGGGCTGCGTTTCATGCCCGCAGGTACAGACGCTCGTTTTGGTGATCCGCCAGCTTAGGATACCTATTCTGCTGTCTTGGAGTGCTCCCTTGTTCCAGAGCCTATACTTTTGGTACAAAACCTTTTGTTGTATATATATGCTTAGCCAGGGGTACGGCGGGGCCCTGTCCCGTCATATGATAATGTTATTACTCTTAGAGGTCTGTAGACACATGTGTGGGTCTGTATATAGTTGCTGCTTAGTTGTGTGCATATGACTTATGTTTTGGGACGTTCCCATTCGTAGTGGCAGCCTTGTCGGCTTGCGTATATATATATGTTTTGGGATACTGTATGTAGTGGCAGCCTTGTCGGCTTGCGTATGTATATAGTTGGGGCATTCCCACAGGTTATGATAGCCTTGCCGGCTTTTGTGTGATATTATCTATCGGAAGTTGTAACTCCTCGGGAGACGAGTTGCTGATTGTCCATATATGCGAGCAGTTTTGAGACGACATCTTGCCTTTCATATACTAACGAATGAAGACAAATTATTTGGGGAAACTTGCTTTGGTGTATTCCTCCATTTGCAGCATTGCGAGGTTCAAGCACAGATGTTGAGGTGCTTCATGGTGAGAGAGCTGAAGGAAAGTACTCCCAATGCATTTTTTATGGATATAAATGGTAGGGAATTATGGTCTACCATTAGAGAGTTTGCCCTCATAACCGGTTTGAAGAGGATTTTAAAGTTAAAGTTAACTCAAAATGGGAAAATAGGTTATTGAAAATTGATAGTTCCAAGTGCATTCGTGTTTTGGTGATTGTCAAACTGTTTCAGAACCAGATAGAGACCTGGTCTATAATATGCTCTCTGTGGACCTTGCACTATTGGCAGAGACAGCTGTAAAGCCGAGCCACTTGCTGTACTTGTGTGAGTTGGCCATGCTTTAGGTCAAAGTGAATGAGTGGTCTATATCTATCCTATATGCTCCCACTATATATACAACATGATGGCAACATATTGAGAAGACTTGAAAACCTAATAAAAATCGAGCAAATCCTTGCTTGTGACAAGTTCTCAAGTTCTCTCAAGAACAAGTCACTTGCAACACTGAAGAACCCGATCCAGATATAGATTTAGTCTAAAGTTCTTTTGTTGTCGTAAGTCTTTGTTCGTTTGTGCTTAAATTTTAAACCTACTCTTTTGTGTTAAGAAGCTGGTTGTAGGTGTTTCTAAAAAGTCTCAACGGTACTTACCGGAAGTGTATTTCGCAAGCTTTTGAGTGGTACGCTAGGCTAGAGTTAGTCTAAGTGTATTAGTAGTCCTTGGCGGAGTTAACAGCGGAGTTGCATGAACAGAGAGTATTGCAAGCGTGGAAGGACTACGGGGTTAGTTCCTAGGTTGAAAAAATATTATTGTAAGGGTGAAGGATTATGGGAGTTAGTTCCCAGCTTACGATAGAGTTGTAACCTAAAGTTGCTCGTGTAGTGGAGTTGAAATAATACTGGGGTAGGTCATGGTTTTTAATTCTTTGAGCAAGGAGTTTTTCACGGTAACATCCTGTGTCCTCTAGATACTGCACTGCATAAGGGAACTGGTACACAACCAGGTCCCGTATATACTGTTTGGTGGATGCACAGCCTCTAATAATTGGTATCAGAGCAGGTGCTTTCTAAGAGGTTAACACCTAGAAAGAATCTGTAAAATGGCAGCCCCACCAAATATAGAAGAAGGACAGTCTTTCACCAGGACACCCAGATTTAATGGAAATTATTATGGGTGGTGGAAGACAAGAATGCATGACTTCATCATGGCTGAATATTCAGAGCTTTGGGATATCATTTGTGATGGCCCCTATATCCCAGTTCACACATGTGAAGACAGTAAAAAGGCCACTATCAAAACAAGAAAAGAATACAATGAAGATGATAGGAAGAAAGTGGAGAACTATAAAGGCAAGAATATTCTTGTGTGTGGAATAGGACCGGATAGGTACACGAGTCTCACTATTCATCAACCAAAGGGATCTAGTAAGCTCTCGAACTGGCAGCCAAGGAACAACTCGGGGAAAAACTCCAAGATCGAAGATGCTCACCACCGAGTATGAGATGTTCAAGATGAAAGAGAGTGAATCCATTGATGAGATGCACACCAGATTCTCCTCCATAATCAATGAGCTCCACTCTCTTCGGAGAAGTCATCACAACTACCAAGTCAAGGAAGATACTTGGGGTCTTACCTGACTCCTAGATAGCAAGGTTAATGCTATCTCTGAAGCCAAAGATCTAGCTACGTTGACTATCGATGAGCTTATTGGAAACCTCAAGGCATATGAGATGAAGATGACCATGAAGAAGCGTAAAAGAATGAGGTGAAGAAGGAGAAAGAGCATGGTTCTCAAAGGTGCAAAGGGAGAGTCCAGTGATGATGACTCCGAAATGGCTTAGAGTCCGGATGATGACTCCGAAATGGCTTATCTCACATAGAGTTTCACAAAATGATAAAGAAAAATGGCATGTTTTCTAAAACAGGAAACTTCAGTAGAAACGACTACTCCTGTCACAAGTGTGGGAAACCTTATCATTTCATGAAGGATTGTCCTCAAAATAGGCAGGAAAATTATGATAGAACTGCCAAGAGGAACCAGGTCCCCGACAGGAGTTTCAGAAGGAAAGAGGCCACTGATGAGATTGTGAAGCAAGCACTTGTATCCTGGGGAGACTCCTCAAGTGAGTCTGAGGATGAAAATGACAAAGGGGACTTATCCATGATGGCAGTTGGTGATGGAGCAACTGAGCATGAGTCAGACCTTGCACTCACGGCTCAATCTGGCACGGCTGATGTTGATTATGAGAACAAAGTGGTAAATTTCTCTGATGTAAAGAAAAAATCTGAGAGATTACTCTAAGAAAAAACTCATATCACTATCAAGTGTGTTAATTGATGCTTATCATGCTCTGGTTGCTGAGAGAAAGAAGCTGAATCTTGCTCTTGATGAAATAGAACTGGATAAGGAGGACCTGTGCGTGATAACAAAAGAAATGGAGAAACAGGTGTTTGAGACAAACCAACAAAATATCTTGTTGGAATGTCAAGTGAGAAAAGAGATGGAAACCTCCTCCAAAAGAAGAGGAGTAGCAAGTGAGACTTCTTTAGAGCTTGAAGCTGAACTAAAGAAAGTAAAGTCTAGTCTTACTGTTGAAATTGAGAAGAACGAACTGCTAAGAAAGGATCTGGAAAAGGATAAGTTCAACCTTGACACAACTCTCAAATGGACCTGGTCTTCTAACGCAATCTCCTCCAGAAATGAGAAAAATGGAAATGGCAAAAGATGGCTTGGCTTTGCGAAGGATAAGATGCCCTATCATCTCCACAACAAATATGTTCCCACAACTAAATAGCAGCCATTTCCTTGTTATAAGTAAATAAGTCTTCACCAAGAGCCCTACAAGATAAAGATTGGCGTTGTTCAAAAGAATATGAGTGTTGTCAAGAAGGGAACCAGAGTGAAAGGAGCAGGTCCTCAAAAGAAAGGATATTTGAAGAAGAGAAAAAAATGTGCTACCATTATTGGCTAAAAGGAGTCCGATTCACCCCTCCTATAACTACAAAGGACCCAAGTTGGTTTGGGTTCCTAAATCTAATCAATAGCATCGCCGAACAAAAATGGAGAAAGAAGGAGCAACAAAGATAACCGATGAATCGGACATCTCCAAGGTGCAACTATGGTTAAGAAATCTCCCCTCAAAGCCCTTATAGCAGGATGTGTGTGGTGTGATGATAAAAGGAAGGATCTCTGATGAACAATACTAGAGAAAGGCATCTCTCAAAATGGTTTCAATAAGTGAAAAGGTACATTGCTGGCAAGTGTTTTTTGGCTATGTCTAACTCACTTTAGTACCATTAATGCAGTGATGTACGTACATGGAAGGATGGTGAGAATTCAAGCATAAGCAATTCTACACGGCTCACGTGACGGCTCGATACTTCAAAAAATTCTAAGACTAGGTCTCTGTATCTCAGGTCATTAATTCTTTCAGTACTTATAAATGTATTTGAACTGCAAAAATTGCCAGATATGTCATGTGTCTTTTCCTCTTCCAAGAAATGTCAAAAGAGTATCAGTGCCAAATCATCACTTCCTTCTTGAACAAATTAGTTGTTCCCTCTTACACCTATCCTAAAGTGCCACCTCTGCCTCTTTAAAAGACATCTCTCCTCATCCTTCTCTCTCTTTACTTTCACAAATCTTTGAACTTCAGAACTTCATTTGTACATCTCTCTTGTACAATACTTGCCTAAACTCTTCATGTTTCTGTCCTGTCACCAAGTGCTTATCAAACATTACCAATCCTCATCAAGCCTGAGCAAATGGAGCCAAAATCATCATCCTCAAAGCACTCAACTTCCTCTCGATCATGGCATAAATGAAGCAATTTTCCAACCTTTCCCTATACTGTTCCATTCAAAAACCCAAAGAAGTGTAAACGACCAGAAAAAATTTGCATCCTATCCGATCTTTGGTCAAAAGGAAACATATAATCACATGGGTGGTAAGAATGGAAAATCAATGAAGATAAAAGGGGGAAACTATGATGTAGGAAAACAATGGGCTGAGAAAAGGGAATTGAGGTCACTTAGTAGTGATTTAACTGGATATGATGACTTAAGCTCTCGCTGTATCGCAAAAATGACAAGCGTTGAGGACTCTGAAGATGAAGAGGAGACATCTTTGATATGAAAAAATTCAAAGAAAGAAATGGTGAGTGAAAATAAGAATTTGCTTGATCTAAAGTTAGAAGGTGATCTAAATAAAAATGTGGGCCTTCAAAGCCAAGAAAGAGTTATAGGAGAGGAACACAAAGGCCTATCGTTACTCAAGAAAAGAAAGACGAGTAAAAGAGAGACTGTGCTCCTCCAAGAGGAGAAGTAGTGAAGTAGAAAGAAGAAAAGAATAAGAATAAAGAGAATCTACAAAAACAAAAAGGTTCCCTTTAGACGAGTCTTTGATATCAATATGAAAAGAGCTGCATGAAAAGATTTGAAAAGGTAGAGTTCTAGGAGTGGAGCCATCTCTTTACTCAACCACCACCATGTGTATATGAAGCCGAAGTGGTTGAATTCTATGAGAATTTGCTCCGTTAAAATGATAATGCTTCCGGCCATAACAAAGGAATCCGGCTGCAGTTTGTGTTCACTGAGTCGATACTTGGGAAAATCTTGGGAGTAAAGATAGCGGGACTGAGAGCTGTAGCAGACAATAGATCTCCAGATTTCAAAAAGGTCATCATCAAAGTTGCAAGGTCGCCACAGCGAAAAGCCAGTCTCCGTAAGAATGAGCTTAAGCCCGAGCATCAACTAGTCTTCGAGTTTGTCGCCAGGTGCATTTTCCAAGAACGGAGGGACGATCTACCGTCACTTGCGTACTTGGTTCTAATGGAAGCTCTTACATCTTTTGAACCAATAACTTGCTCGCCATCATAATAAAGAGAGAATGAGTAAGGTAGCGCTAATTGTGCAAGGAGGACCTCGGTTCATCGTATGGATTTTTCTTAACGAAAGTCCTTGCGCACTTTAATGTAAGAACCTGCAGATACTGGGAACTAAGGACCATGTGTTCTATCTAGCCACCTTGAAGGAGTGTGAGTTTGTACCACAGGGACCAGGTGCTGGAATTCTATCCACCCTCTCAAATCTAATTGAAGCTCAAGAAGCGGGAAATATAGAAATCAAACAACTTAAGAAGGAAAATGCCCTTCTAAAAGCCCAACTGCCTGAACGACTACAAGAACCAAGTTCCGGGCGAGAAGTAAAAGAATAAATTGAGAAGCTACGGGCAGAGAGGGATCAACTGAGAACTCAAGTGGACGCACTCAGAGATGAGATGATAAAGGATTGCCAAGCCCATAGAAATTTACTTGTACTTGCTCAACCCTTTGAAGTCTCTACACTTTCCAGAAAGTCATTCCTAGCCCTTATCCCTTTTGTATAAAATTGAAGTCACCTTTTCCTGAATTTTGGAATATTTGCAGTTTAACTATCATTTGTGTATACTGAATTGTTTACTATTTGCACTTGTGTAATCTATCTATTGGCATATTGTCGTGTTCCATGTGCATTATTGCTAGCTATCTTTCCTCTATCTTACTCATGATTATGTTGCCCCTGTGGCTCAGAGTTTATATATCTGAACTTCTTGTTGGCTGTGCTTTAATCTTTTTGATGACGCCAAAAAGGGGAAGATGTGTTTATGTAGCAAAAAAGTGAACTGAATTGAACATGTAGTGATTAAGAGAGAAGACATGTCGAATAAATGATTGTGATGCAAAGAAATTCACAACTGTGGGAAGATGTGCTGAGCAAGCGGGAAGAACTGGAAGAACTGGAAGATTAATATGTGATGATATTGTGGCAATTTTTGTCTTCCAGTTGAAAATGGTATTATGTTTGCTAACATGTTGCAGTTGCCTTGACAATGATGGTCTACTTCGCACGGGGAACAAGTGAGAAGTCGTTTCGTGGAACATCGCCGATGAGTTTGTCATCATAAAAAGCGGGGAAATTGATAGTTCCAAGTGCATTCGTGTTTTGATGATTGTCAAACTTTTTCTGTAACCCGTATAGATACCAATCCGTACTATGCTCTCTCGTGCACTTTGCACTATCAACAGATAGTCGTAAAATCGAGCCACTTGTTGTACTTGTGTCAGTTGGCCTATGCTTTAGGTCAAAGTGAATGAGGGATCTCTATCCATCCGACATGCTCCCACTATATATACAACATGATGGAAACATATTAAGAAGACTTGAAAACCTAATCAAAATCGAGCAAATCCTTGCCGTCACAAGTTCTCAAGTTCTCTCAAGAACAAGTCACTTGCAAAATTGAAGAACTCGATCCAAATACAGATTTAGTCTAAAGTTCTTTATGTTGTTGTAAGTCTTTGTTTGCTTAAATTGTAAACCTACTCTTCTGTGTTAAGAAGTTGGTTGTAGGTGTTTTTGAAAAATCTCAAAGTGTACTTGTTGGAAGTGTGTTTCCGCTAGCTTTTGAGTGGTATACTAGGCTAGAGTTAGTCCGGGGTACGTTGGTCCTCGGCGAGTTAGTGAAGCGGAGTTGCTTGCAATCGAGTATCGTAAGTGGAGGACCACAAGTTAGTTCCTAGGCCGCAAAAGCGTTATTATAAGCGGAGAGGGATTAAGGGAGTTAGTTCCTCTTACGATAGAGTTTTAACCCAAAGTTGCTCGGCTAGTGGAGTTGAAATCCCAACTGGGTAGGTCATGATATTTAATCCTCGAGCAAGGACTTTTCCTACTCGAATATCCCCGTGTCCTCTACATATCGCATCGCATAAGGGAACCGCACATAACTAGGTCCCTCATATACTATTTGGTGGACACGTACCTCTAACATAAAATATTTCAAAAATCGCCAAAAAACAAACTTTAATAGAATGCTTCGCACAAAAAATGAGGCTGATGCTGTTAAGATTGCCTGATTGTATTTCATACATACGTACATATTGTCCGATGACAAGATGTCACGACCCATTTACCAGACGCGCGGG
>NW_026722112.1:0-7546 GCF_029784015.1 Lycium ferocissimum | reverse complement strand
TTAACACACCGCCTTTGCTTTTCTGAAATTTTTATTTACTTAGAAATTTCCTTAATATTCCCAATAAAATTCATAAACAACTTATGCATTAAACAAATCGAGGTCAAAAATCTCAACCTCGCATCCGGGGTAAGTCTTGCCCTTAACTTATCGTGGTTAGCCGGAATGTCCTGCAAGTCGGGATATAACGCCCTTTCCCAAAATCAAGGGTAGGTCTAATTCCCTTGGCAACATTGCTTACCCTCAAACGTTGTAATAATGTCCAACATATCTGGGTTAAACTTCTCCTTCTTGTCGAATCTCATTACATCTTTCATGGGTGATATCTTCAAGCATACCCACTCGCCAATTTTGGAATTCTAAGTGTCGATCCGATTGTCGTCATATGATTTCTGTCGCCCTCGAAATTTGCTAATAGCCGTCCCAGCTTTAAATCATCTTTGGTATAATTCGAAAGAATTTGACATATAAATTCACCCTCTTTTAGTAACATAGCTCTAACCATCTTGTTTAAAATTTCTTATAACCCCCTAATATTGGTAACGTTCGGCACTTATCTCGTGTCATCTTTTTATCTTTAATTCAAACTCTTCTATCGTCCTTTGCTCAGATCTTGCTCTAACTTTTCGGTCAATGTTATTTCTCTTTCCAAAATATACGAAGGTGCTCAAATTACCCCAGAACTATAGCTTGGCTTACTAATTCTTATTTTTTACTTTGTCTTGCCTCTCTTATCTTACACCGGTATCGGAATAAGTCTTTGGTCCAACCATAGCCATGTCCTGTTTGTCCTCAGTACTACTTCTATCTCGGTAATTCCGCTTAAACCATCTTTACACCTTTCCTTAATGGACTCAAAATCTCGTAACCATTTTGTTATTACGGAATCCAACTTTTCTCATTAAGTATTTGCTTGGTCTCATCCTTAGCATATAAATATTCATAGATAACATAACCACCTTTGTACGACTTGTATAAAGTATACTTGATCTTAGTCACGATCTTTCCTTCTCCTGGTTCTTTTTTATTTCACATCCACTCCGTCCCTAACTTTAAAACATACCCTATTTTGTGTCTCCTTTCCCTTCCTTTATTCTTTCCCTTTTTTAAGCACCCTTTCATGTCATATCATTTAAGATCTCCAAATTAATTCTCGCACTATCTCAATTACCATCCTAACTTCTACCCCTTTGTTTTTGGTTTTTAGATCTTACTAACTTATCTGGGAAGGAATCTTCTGAGTCAAGCATCCGTATCGAATATATTATAGTGTCGATTGTCTCCATCTTACCTTCCCGTCTCTCGCCCGCTTCCCCACTTTAGGGTGTACTTATATTTTTACCGTTATACTTTGCCCTATGTCCGCATTTTCCAATCTCAATTAGACGGCGGTTTTTATTCACGTTCGATCCCCTTCATTCGTCCATTCGCTTTCTTTCCTTTCCCAAATATCATTGTGTTAGTACTTCCCAAGCTTAACGTGGTAAAACATCATCGACTTCTTAACGTTTGTGCCCTTTATTTGCCCTCCTTGAACTCATTACCTACCCGGTTTAAATGCCTTCCATATCGCCACGTTGGTTCCCGGGAATACACATCATTGATGTAGCCATGTAGGGAATATCATAGACATACGTACACATATATTTACTACCATCTCACTTACAAAATATTTCCAAACACTATTCCAACTCACCCATTCTAAAGGCATGTGGCCCTTCTTTCTCTTACGGCGTACCGCCTCCTTCGGACCCTTTAAGGTTTTTCCCTTTGTTATATCCGTATTTGTACATTGGGACAAACCAAGTTAACCGATAAGTTAAGGACAAGACTATTTCGGAGGTGAAGTAGAGACTTTTAACTACGATTTTGTTTTAAGACATGAGTTGCTTATGATTTTGTTGACATGGAATATTAAGGAAAAATTTGGGGCTAAAGGTGAATATTGGAAAGTTAAAATTCATGAAAAAAAAAAAAAGAGCGGCCATGTGGCCGGCCACATGGGTGTGGGCCATGCGCCACATGGATGTTTTATATATGTATACAAAAGATGACTAATTAGTCATCTTCATCATTTCCACTCTTAGAAATTTCAAGAAACTTGGAGAGAAAAACCAAGCAACCATTCGGCCAAGCATAGCAAAAATTGACCCCTTGAAAAATTGATCAAAAAATTATTTTCTTCTAGTATTTCAACCAATTGGAAGGCCCTTTTTAATGTGGAGTAGTTGTTGGGGCCATCAAACCATTCCTTGTTGCAATTCACAACCCTAGCCAAGTAAGAAGATAAGTGGAAAAAGGTAAGGTTTGATCTTCTTTTTATATGTTATGGATGGTTTGTGTGTGTTGTAGTATGTAGAAATTAATGAAACTTATAAAATTGTGGTTGTGGATGTTGGGCCGTGTAGGTGTATGTGGTGTAGGGGGTGAGGACTAATTTTTTTTAAACATGTTTGGTTGTTGTTGTTGTGGATTCCATGATGAAAATGAAGGTTTAATGATTCAAGTTGAAGTTATATTCGTTGAAACTTGTTACCGAAGTTAATGAAATTTTAAGATATTTTCTTGCATTTATAAGAAAAATTTGCGAATGTGTGGATTTTTGGGTGTATTTCCCATGGTTTTGGAAAAAAGAAGTGTGTTATTGTTGTTCATGTTGAGTTGGGAGGGTTTTTCGGGTGAGATGGTGTTTGGTTGGGTTATTTTGAATATTATCGATTTTTTTGAAAAGTTCTTGAATCTTGTTTTGAACGATCTCGGATTAGTACTTGAATGTCGGGGCATTGGTGTTGGCTTAATTTTATGTAGTTGATTGAATGTAAGTGAATGTGTACATTATGTGGGAGAAGGTTGTTAATGTAGAATCGCTTTAAATTGATTATTAATGTTGTTAATATGGTTGTTGGTATTGTTGATGAAGATTTGGCCAGTTGAATTCCGGGTTGTTGTATTTATGGGGAAATCTTTAATTTACGTAAATTAAGTGCTAGTTTGGGATTGGAGTTTTAGGTATCTATAGCTAACGTTTGGTATGTAATGATGTTGTTGTAGATCGTGGGCAGCCCAAGACTTAAGTTTGGATTAGCTTTGAGAGCGGACGAGGTATGTAAAGCCTAACCTTTCTTTCTTTTGGTATGTCTTAGTCATAAGTAGGCTATGATACGAGCCCCGGGGTAACTCTACTCTTGCGATCCGAGTATGTCTATGATTCTTATTCACTCCTTGACATCCGCACTCATAATGTAGCCGAGCTATGGTCTTTAAGTCTTATGTATGATTGAATTTCAAATGTTGCAAAAAGAATTTTTTGTTCTTAAAGGATCTTATGTCTGGTAATGGCCGTAACTTTCATAGACAGAACCGGATCACCTCGATATTCTCGCAGGAGGTTCGTAGCGTATAATGACCCTAACTTTCATAGGCGGGCTCGGATTGGTTGATACTTGCTCGTGGGCCCCCGAGACGTTCCTTTGCATAGTTCTAACGACTTTTTGAAAGAACTTAATATGGCTATCATCCCGACCCCCGAATATGATTACTTATTTATCTGTTGAGTTTGAAATGAGAATTTTTATGCATGTGATTTTGACACGTAACTATGATTTCTAAAGTTTTAGTTGATATGTTCCCGAGTGGTATTCGGAAGAAACTTGATTTGATTGTTGTCTTGGCTTACGAATGATAGTTCGTTTTGATGATTCTATTGAGTCTTTGAAAATGTTTTAAATTGCTTATGGTTTCTCACGACTCTGCTCATGCACACTATTGTTCTTCTGCCGAGTCAGGGCCGGTATGTTATCGTCGCACTATCTGTATTAGAGTATGATGAGTTTCGAAGTATGATGTGATTCCGAAGTATGATGTGCTCGAAGTATGATGTGTTACGAAGTATGATGTGATACGAGTATGATGTGTTCGGAGATATGCAATATTTCGAAGTATGATGAGTTATGGCGCCGAGATAGGAGGGCGACCATGTTCCGTCGCGGGTCCATTATGGACCGCTATGATATATGTTTTTGACATGCATGATTTATGTTCGGAGCTTAACATTACGGCATTACGACTATTTATACTTGAAGCATTTTGACATTACGATTATTATACTCATTTCTGTATTTAGTATGCATGATTTGTACTTCAGGTACAAGCATTTTGACATTTTGGTTATTATGTTCACCTTCTGTACTCCTTACTTCGGTTATGATCCTGTTCACTGTACTTTTGCTTTGCATACTCAGTACATATTTCGTACTGACCCCCTTTCTTCGGGGGTTGCGTTTCATACCCGCGAGTACGGACGCCTGATTGGTGATCGCCGAGTCTAGGATACCTACTCGCTCTTTGGAGTGCTCACTTGTCGGAGCCTCATTTTGGTACAGATTCCTTCATTGTATATATGTACGTTTATTCAGGGGTACGGCGGGGCCCTGTCCCGTCATATGATTCTGTGACTACTCTTAGAGGTCTGTAGACATATATGTGGGTTGTGACTAGTTACCGTCCGGTTGTGTTTGTTTGATTTATGTTTTGGGCGGTCCCATCCACCGTGGCAGCCCTGTCGGCTGCATGTATATATGCTTCGACATGTTATGTATATTACACGACCTTGCGGCCGTCGAGTGTATATGTTTGTATGCGGCAGTTTGAAACCACGTCAGATCTTTGTATATGTGTAAGTTGTTTGTATGCCGATTCTGATTAATGAGTGTGTATGGGTGCCCAGCTCGGGCACTAGTCACGGCCTACGGGGTTGGGTCGTGACATCCGCCCACTTTGTATATCCTAATTACCCTTAGGCTACTCTAACTTCCCATTTGGCTCTCCTATGTCTGACTTTATAGGATTTGTAGTACACCTCCCGAGTCCCCATCCTAAAATTGCTCTCCCCTGGCACGCTTAACCTTGGAACTCGATGAAGTACGATGCTTTAATGCTAATATAATGGCGTTCACCTCGCATGACCTTCGTCCAGTAATCGGTACGTTGAAGTCTTACGGTTTTAAAACGTTCTCGTAACACATCTCTCCGAATTAGGAAGGGTCTCTTACTCTTGACTCCACATTACTATTTTAGCCCTTTTTTAATCCTCAAAATTCACTTTTCATCTATGGATATGATTACTTTCCGTCCTAAACTTCGATTCCCATGGTAGGGACATCCCTTGATCCCCGTTACTTATAAATACTTGGTTATCGGCCTTTGGATTTCGCCTCATTTTACCTCGTTCTTCTCCTTTATAACGAGTCTTTCAGTCCCATCACTTATAGTACTCGTATCCTTGGCTACCATGTCATGATTTATTACTACCCTGTTATCTCGCTTTCTTCTTTTTTCCCTTTTTCCCAATTACCCCTCTCCTTTCTTACACTCGCTATCATTTCCGTTATTATATAACCCTTATTCCAAACTTCCCTACGTAACTTGAAAAAGCCTTCCTTATTCGTTCTATAGCTCCTTTTCGTTTCACACTTGCCTTTATATTCTAGCTACATACCATCATAGCTTTGGCCACTTTCTCTGCTTTACTTATTTTCATGACAATCCTCATTATAAGCCCTTATATCTTATTCGTAATCAATCCCATAATATAACATTCTTAACCCTTCACCCTTTACGATCAACTTTATCCTTAATATCTCACAAAGGGCTTATCAATACATTCATACCCACAATTCCTTTCCTCTGTACTCTTGTCTTAATCTCTATTACTTAACTATAAACTCGTCATAATTATCCCTTTTAAATCAATTCGTCGTACCTTAATATAACTCCTTCAAGGCTTAATAGCCTTTCCTAAATCATCTCTTGGTACCACAAGCCCTTTTCAAATCCTTTTTACCATATCAACATCGACCTGCTAGTTACTATTACCATCAATTCAACAGTTAACTTATTTCTCAAGGTCGTCGTGCTTCCATACTTAGTCAAATCTTATCATTACTATTAGTACGACCTTTCGAAGTCATATCACGAACCTATTCTCATTCTTTCTTTATTTCTAGGAAAATTTGCGAAAAGTTTCCTGAAATTTTATATCTAAACTGCACGCGAAAAATACCAACAATGCCTCACGGGCCAACATATTATATATATATATATATATATATATATATATATCATATCACATCACGGCCACACGGGCTCCCGATATCGGAACTTAGCGAGAATGATAACATATCTCGTATGTCCAACTCAAAGCACTCGTTACACTTTCTTGTTTACTTTCCCTTTTTAATCTTCAACTTGTATTTCAATCATACTTCAATATCTTACCCGACATACATCTTTCGTACCTTTGCTTACGCGTGCTTTGTAACTTTCAATATCGTCGTTCCTTTTACGATGTTGTTCTTTCGAAATCAAAAGTTAGTAAAAGGAATCTCATTCCCTATGATTTGGCTCTATGGCACGATCTGGGATGTAGAAAGAAGAGTAACCACCCTAGATGCCCCGTAGCCTCACGTTTATAAATGTGGCGCGCACACCATAAACGGGATTTCGGACACGACTTTCGACAACCCTAGACAAACTGCTCGATACTAATTTGTCACACTTTTGATAAGGCATGATGGGCACCGGACCCTTACTTGGGCCGAGCGAACCCGGCGATTCTCGTGATACTCATAATCATCTTGGGCCCTAAATCATGACATGAATCACAATAAAACTTTTAAAGAACGACATGCTTTTCGTCTTTCTCAATTCAAGTGAAATCGGTAAACATATGAAATCGAATATAATGCATAATGATACATGCTTACGAGCCCCTAACAAGACTGACTTGTTACATACGTGACTACGTCCCCAAAATCTCTAACATGACTCGAAAATGCCATAACATGATGACTCCGGCACTCCGAAAGGAAATGGAGCTCGCCAATCCTTGGAACATCTTCTACTCATGCTGTACACACCGTGGCATGAACCGGACCCCCGAAGAAATTCGGAATATGTCGAGCATATAAAGCATGAAATACAGTAAAGAGGATCATACTGAAATAAGGAGTATAGAAAATCATAAGGCTTGCCTCTGAAACATAAATCATGCATGTCAATATCATGTCATCATATCATCGCATCATCATATTTATATATACCGTACCCGGCCCTCTACTGAGGGACTCGGTAAATAAGATCATCAAATCATCATGTCATCATGCCATCATATAAATATAGACTACCCGCCTCTAGTAGGGGCTCGGTGAACAATGCGGGGAAACTATGCACGGGAAAACGTCCGGCCGGGACTCGGTGAAAGATGTAATAACCGGGATGACGAGCGGAGTAGTGAGAAACCATATGCATATAAATCATCATTCGGACTCGTGAGATAAGTAGACAAAACAAAGCTGAGTATCCGAATAGTAGTCACACTAGGACTCTTGAAATACCATTACGAAACATGTCACATAACGTCCCGAAATCATAAACATATATCGAGCCAATCAAGGGCCCGCCTAGAGGTTATGGGCATTAGTCATTATAGAACACTTTATGAACATATCTACTGGGGGGAAAATTGAAATTAGGGACATTATACGGC
>NW_026722111.1:0-8021 GCF_029784015.1 Lycium ferocissimum | reverse complement strand
ATTTTTTTTTGAAACCCTTTGGGGGCTATGTGTATTTATATGTATAATTTGGGAGATGTTAGTGATCATTTCATAGTAAGTTTACTGTTACATCCCTCGTGTTCGTAGTGGTAGAACCTAAGATTTCCTAGTCCGGTATGCCCTTGGAATAGAGACCCGAGCTGAGTTTGGAGGTAGAAAGTGCCTTACCTCGTTGTACGAGGGTACCAGCAGATATTCCTAACAATTTATAGAGTTAGAAGTTGAACGAATCGAATCGACGTGATCTGATCTGAATCAGAGAAATCTACAGAACACTAGTCATCGTCGACGGGTCGTCAACATGGTCGATGGACCGTCGATGTGCAGCGTCGACAGGGTCCCGTAGCTTTGCATCTGCAGGCGCAGGTTAATGGAGAAAGTCGATGGATTATCGACATGTTGACGGGCCGTCGACCCGCTCGACGAACTGGACCGCTGTAGCCTTTTTGGCTTCCAAGTATAAATATGTGGTTCACGATCCTATTTCATATTTTCCTCCTTTCCAAATTAGAAAAATCCTAATATATTCTCTCCCTATATTTTCCATCATATTAGTGAAGATTTGACAAGACCCGAACCCCGTAAAGCCGAGCTTGTGAAGAAGAAGGTTGCTTCTAGGGTTTCTTCAAGGTTGGGAAGCTTAGGGAGTTGAAATTGAAGTGATTCTTGGGATTTTTGACCCTCAAGGTATGTAAATGATTTCTACCCTTGTATTTGAGTTTATTATCAAGCGTTTTAGTGATCTAAGTAAATAAGAGGTATTGTGGGAGTGGTAGGTAAGTTGATGAAGGACAAGATGGTGACGTGGTTATTTTAAAAGAGATGATTGAGGGTAAAATTGAGTATATAATTATATATATAAGTGTTGTTATTGTTGTCGTGGTTAATGTTGATTAAATGGAAGTTGAAGAGTTGTAAGCTTATAAGGAAAATATTGTCTACAAATCGTTAAGCTCTATATGCATCTAAAGGAGGTTAGTAAGTGAGGTAAATAGTCTAACGAAGGTCTATGTTATCTTAATTGTAGACTTGCAAGTTCGAGAGGTAGAAGTTGGACGATTGATATACTTCAACGTATGTTAAGGCCATTCTTTCCTTCTTTTGACATGATCCTATGATATGACCCAACAAGCAAGTAAGCGAGCTTCCATATTAATCTACTCTTAGAAGCATTAGAAGTACTTCGCCTTTGATGGTCGTGTACCCCGTTTATGAGTGATCCTTACGTTCCTTTATCCGCCCTTTGTAGCCGGCCCGTGCATACGCTTTATTCATGCATTACATTTATTATATATTTATATGCATTGACCCGTGACCAGAATTTGTTATATACACGAATATTAGATATATGTAAAATATATGAAGAGATATAGGCGTTATACACGCATTACCACTATGATGATGATATTGATTATGGCCGCAGAGGAGCCGATATGATATGATGAGATGCCATAGAGGCTTTACGGCGTTATATACGCACATATCGTGCGTTATATACGCACACATATATAGATGCATGACCATCATTGATAGTACACACGCATATTATACAAGCCAGAGGCATTGTCAATTATACGCATTTAGGCGGATACCGCTCATACAATGCATTATTGGGCGCCGGTCATTTCGGTTATAAGTTCGCATCTTATCCATGATTCTTATGTATCTATGTTGTTCTTCCTCGCCTACATACTGCACAATTATCCGTCACCGACTCCCCGTTGCTCGGGGGCCGGTTCATGCCGCTGAGTAGTGGGAGATAGGCAGCGGTCCGGCTCGGTAGGATCTACTAGATTCAGGCAGGGGTCGCACGCTCTATTTGATCCGGGAGCTACGCCGCCTTTTGGTATGCCGCCCTTTTGATATGTGTATGCATATGGGTATGGCACGGCTCTATCCGTCCTTTCACTGCCTTTCATTTTAGTAGAGAGCGTAGTAGACAGTGTATGTAGTAGTTAGACGATGTAGCCTTGTCGGCTCGTTCTTTTGTTACAAGTATATGTAGCAAACCAGGCGGCTTGCACCGTTCTTCCGCATGTTGTGTATATATACATTGTACGGAGAGTAGTTTTGATGCTTCCCTTTTATGAGATCGGCTTATGCCATTATAGCCCTCGAGTCTAGTAAGATTTAGATATGAGTATAGGGGTGTTTGGTCGCTAGAATGAGGTCGTACGTCGTCACGACTCATCGGTTTGGGTCCGTGACATTTACTTTGAGATTAGTTTGTTTGAGATGAGTGAAGGTTAGAATGATATGCGCGCCGCAGCCGACTCCGGTACCCGTCATGGCTCCCTAGTCGGGTCGTGACAACCTTTTGTTGGAACGGCCTAGACCAAAATTGAACTTGGATGTTACCTCCTCCAAACTCAAGCCCAGAAATGCAAAAAATAACAAAGAACAACAAATTTTAGAAACAAGGTTTTTGAGTAAATCGAAGAAACCTTAAAACTTTTGAGCAAAATTTAACCTTTTAAGGACTAATATTTCAAATCCTTAATATTTCTTAATAATCCGACCTCCTTCTTTCGTGAATGGGGGTTTTTATTTCCCCAAAAAATGCTTGAAACTACAATAAGTCAATGTGGGACTTGACAGTTTTGTGCAAGTCTCAACTCACAAACTTAAATTAATGGCTCGCAATCTGAAGCAAAACGAAATCAAAGGTCTAAAACACTTCAATCCTAACAAAAATATATAATAAGGGGGGTGGGCATACCTTTAAGGCCTGTTTGGCCCGATTTTGGGGGAGAGAAGGACAAAGCATTGAATGCTTTGCCTTCTCTGCTCCCACCCCGCTTCAAATTGATGGGACGCAACGAGAACAAAGCTGTTGGGTAGGTGGTGGTGTATAAGGGAGCGGTGCTAGGGTTGCCCCTAGCTACCTCCTTCTCCCCTCCTTTGCACACAAGCCCTTAGGGCAAAGAATAAAATGAACGGGGAGGAGTATGATTCAAATTTCTCTCGATTTATCCCCTCATGAGGAATTACCAAATCATTTGACCCTTCACCCATTCCAATATAGCTGCTAAATGGACTGGTTCTGGTCCTTTTGGACTGGGCTTGGTCCCTTTCCATTTTTAAAAGGCCAGGTCCACATGCACACACACACACACACACACACACACACACACACACACACACGCATATATATATATATATATATATATATATATATATATATATATATATATATATATATGCCATGTATATTGATATATACACATGGTGTATATATACATATATATAGAGGGCGGGAAAAAAAATAGACTAATACATAAATAATTAATGAAAAAACTAATTGTTGGTCCATTAGAACTTAAATAATTTAAGAATACAACCTAAATAAAAGTAAAAATCTTTTTTTGCGGATACCCGTTTTTGAGTTAAGAAAATTAATCGATTACGCAAACGCACATAGAATCAGGATTTAAAGGGTAAAATGGTCATTCCTTTTAATTACTCAAAATGACTTGGACAATAAAACTGGAATAAAACTACTCATTAATCTAATTTTTCTGATTAAATTAACTAAACAAATAATTATCCAAAAAGGGTTTTCTTGCCCCTTCGATTAATTACACTAAAATTCCCTTCAAAATCAATTTCCACAAAATTTAAAAACCTCAGATGTTTCTTTATCAACTCAAAAGGGTGAAATATTATCTCAAATAATTTCAAAAAAATTACCTAGACCCTTTTAGGGTGCACAACTGATTTTATTTGTTGTCCAAGGACTCCGAGCACTTAAAATAGATTTTGGGAGGTTAAAAATTAGGTGTCAACAACTACCCCTTCGGTGTTCGGGGATGGCGGGACCATTCCTGGGCAACGAAATTTGACCAACCCTAATTTTTGGCATACCCGACTCATCTTGCCTTTAAATTTCAAGTAATTCACACATGTGTGGCCGGACCACAGCCTTGCGGGTTTCCTACATATCTCGGGTTATACGAGAATTCGTGCCACTTGTAGTTCAACTCTACAAAATATTTCATGTGCATAGCTGAAAGGTCCTGAGATCACCGGTGTTATGAGGTTTTCTCAGAGATTTGTGGGAGGGTGATCGACTCTCTGGTCTTGAGTTTGCCTACTGTCACGCCCAAATCTGGAGTAGCATGACCGGCACTCGATGCCAACCTACCCCGAGCGAACCACTCTAAATGCAAACTCCGGGAGTAACCCCAACTAAACTAATAAAGCCTACCGAACCACGTACAATATCAACAAGCGGCGAGGGCCGTAATATATATATATATATATATATATATATATATATATATATATATATATATATATATATATATATATATGCGACCATCTCGTCGAGCTAGGCACACACACCCAAAATATAATTACACAATAGAAAGCCGACGAGGCGCCGTAAGTCGAACAACAAGGCCGAGAGCCAACAAGGCCACATAACACCCCAACTACATACAACGGCCTACGGACTTAAGGAACACGAGCTATCGAAAGGAGACAAGGCCCCGTCATACCCATATATACATGCCAAAATAGCCTACCACAAAGGAATCGGACTCCAAACCAAGTGGAGCGCGGCGGCTGCAGTAGTGGAAAGGCCTCGCGAAACTGATCGTTTTTGTCCGATTACTTGAACTTGCGGGAATGAATGCAGCGCCCCAAGCAAAAGGGACGTCATGAAATAATGTCTGCAGGGGTATGTGAGGCAAGATAACAACTAATATGAAATAACAACTGCTACGATATCTTAAGAAGCATCCTGAGGTACTCTACCTGGGTTGCCTCTCATACGAGACAAGATAACATAATTCTATATATATAACTCTCGTGACTCTAAGGTCGAGGCATAGATAACTCCATGACTCATGGGCCGGGTATAATCGGCTCCGGCGACCCGTAGGTCGGGGTATAATAAACTCCATGACCTGTGGTCGGCTAACACTCCATGACCCGTAGGTGTCGAGGTATAATCAACTCCACCCGTAGTCGGTATAATCAACTCCATGACCCGTAGGTCGGTAACAACTCCATGGCTCATAGGCCGTGCAACAACTCCATGGCTCGTAGGCTAGGCATATACAAACATCTAATGATAACTTAAAGGCAACATCATAGCTCGTAAACAACATGTACACTAGTTATTCCTTTTGTCATTCTATCATCTTATATAACCCAACTATTCTTATACTTGTCCTTAATCGGAGAGAATTATTACACTAGGTTATCGTAACACGAGTATAATCTTCATGAATAGCACATCTTGATGCGATAATCAAAGGTGGCTCAATAGTAGAAATCATGCCAAAGAAAAGAAGGAACTGCCTTAACATACCTGGAAGCTTATTTTTTGACTTTCCAACTTACTTTCCGTCTTGCAATCTACATAAGATCATTCATAGTCTCATAATCTACATATAAAATCATTCATACTATTGTTAGACTTATCGTCATATATGCTTGTCTTAAGCCTTCAAATTAAATTCCCTTAAAATCTGCTGAAATTCGGGCAGCAACACCCCTATATCTTCTACTCCCTCCAATCTTCAAAACACCTCCCAAAGTACAATAAAAAATCAACAATTACGTACTCAAAAGATTACATTCAAACTATACTCCATTCAATCCCAAAACTTCTTTTCAAAATCATTCCATAAAAACAACTTCATACAACCCCTTAAACACTCGTATACGTCAATTCCTTAACATCATTATTATCCCTCATAACAAGGTTATGCTCAAAACATACTAATAATATAACTCAAGTTAATTCACAACTCAAAATATCACCAAATGCATATTTGAACTTTTCCTCCAATTTTCTTCTCCTCAAATCTTAACATAATTACCAAACAAACTCATAAACATGAAACTAAGATGAAATCTTACCTCAAAATTAAAGAACTCTTCAATTTCATGGTTACTTCACCTTAAAAATACTCACCCAAACATTTTCAAGAAGAGGAGAAAAGTGTAGACCTCACTTGGAAATCCTTAACAACTTTAATCTTCACTTTGATCCTTGGGCTGGGCTTGGAAATATGTTGAAATATGTTTGGAGAAGTTTCTAGGACTTCCTAGGACTTGAGGCTATGTTAAAAATAAAATAAAATAAAAATGACCCAAAATTGTCATATAGACTTGTAGGAACACATGTGCATGTTGTAGAAGTTGGAAGAATATTCTAGAGGATTTGGGATATGTTTAGGGGGTTTGGAGATTGGATGAATGTTGTGGGAGATTCAGAGAGGTGTGGAGATGAGAAATGGTGAAAAAATGAGATGAGTTAGATGACTTAAGGGGTATATATAGTATTCCAATTCGGTTTTTGGGCTAATGGGCCGAAATTGTTGGGCCTTTTAAAGTGGCTTCTAGAATTTCCACGTAGGTTCGCGGGCTCCTGATAGTCCATTTTACAATGCCCATAACTCCCTACTCCGATGTCGTATTGATGAATGGTTTGTTGTGTTGGAAACTACACTCGACGAACTTCATTTTAGGCTGTTAAAACACCTCAGAACTCCTGATATACTAGGAGATATACATCTTTGAAGTTGACGCAAAATTTCTATCCAAAATTCCGCTAAATTTTTCCAAATTCTCGACAAACTTATTTTTTTCGATTTGCTTGATCCTGGAACCATTAGACACTTTCTTAATACTTGTTAAGAGTATTCCTTAACCTTATAACGATTCCATGATCCCTCCGAGCTTACGTTAGTTTACTAACGACGCAAATGACGCGAAAATTTTCGAGGTGTAACATTCTCCCCCCTTTTAAAAACATTCGTCCTCGAATGTTAATGTTGCACTTTGGAAAATTCCCCGTTAGCGTACAGTGAGTAGACGAGCGAGGGGTATGATGTATACGAGGTTTGGACAAGTAAGAAATAGTATTTGATGATCCTAATTAAGATTTTCAAAGACATTCGAGTTAAGGAAAGAAAGTTGTTAAGGGAAGTGAGTCGCAAGTCGAGTGTAACGGAGAAGAATTTTGAGTATTGAGATAATGGTGTATGAATGATGCCCTAAGGAAGAGTTATAACATCCCTTATATTGGTATTGAAGTGATAAACAAGTGTTAAGAAGGTTCCATAAGGATCGGAGATCAAACGAGTCGACGAAACGATTCTCGGAAAAACTGGACAATCTACGGCCAGACATACTGGCCGTATAAAATGTATGGACCGTATGTCCAACCGTAGATCCAGCCCAGCATACCATACTCCACTGGACCAGATCTACATCCGTACATGGCCGGCCGTAGAAAACATACGGACCGTATGTTGGTCCGTATATCTTGGTCGGGGCTGAACCTGATTTTATATAAGGGACCTCACTTCATTTTATTTTCATTTCAAACTTCACCTCCACACTCCAAGAGACCTCTAGAACATTCCAAAAATTTCATCCATGAGAAATCAATAGAAATAAATGATCATCAACAAGAAATCAAGTGAACCAAGTGGAGGAAACCCATTAAAAGTCATACAAACCAAGAAATCTCAAGAAAGAGAAAGTAGGGTTTTGGTGGAAAAAGGTGTATTATCATTCAATGCCTATTCCTTCATCATTGAGGTAAGTTTTATGGTCTTTCTATGTTGTTTGAAGTATTAGTAAGTTGAAACACATGAATGGTAGAAGAGAATAGAAAATGGGTCTTGTTTGTGAGGATAGTGTCATTATTGAATAGTAGTTGGAATGAATCATGAAAATGGTTGTGTTGATGTTACAAATGCGTTATAAATGACATTTAGAACATGGAATGAGTATCATATGTGAAAGTACGCGATAATAGATTTTAGTCATGAATATGGAGGATTGAAGTGGAATTGTGAAATGCGAATCATGTAAATGAATGGCGATTGTTGTTAGTGATATTGTGATGCTTGTTATGAATGTTGGGAGTTGATATGGAATATGGCGGAAAGTAGCATAAACAAAGGAAACGCTGCCCAATTTTCTTTAGCCTTAAGTGCGTTCTTGTAATTATGTAGCTAATGATAATACGAACTTTC
>NW_026722110.1:0-17658 GCF_029784015.1 Lycium ferocissimum | reverse complement strand
CTACAAGTTGGTCACATGCTCCACTTATGGCATGATTCATTCCATTAACTTTACACTTTAAATTTTCTAATTTGTTTTCTACAACTTTTGGCCAACCTCACCTTCTTGTTTCTCCTTTCTTCTTTTCTTTCAATTGTTTACAAGACAATTGTATGTGTGGTGAATGATTCATACACCACCCTTTGTCCATTGTAATTATGCCAAGATGAATGAGCAATATTTAATGTGAAATGATCCCTCCACCATGTTATGTCCTCCTAAAACAATGTATACTTTCAAAAGTAGTAGATGCTTAAATATTCAAATGCATGCCTCACATGGATGCCTTATTTTCAGTCACTTGGCTGAATTCCATACTCCTTTCTTTCAATTTGGTTGTCCACAATATAATGTAAGTGTAGTGGATGAATCACATTTAAATGTATATTTGTATGTCTCCCATAGTAGTCTTATTTAAGATGACTTTGAGTCATCTTTTGGACATGTCATGTTAATGTTCATATTGGCTCATTATTTGCCACTAATTTTAATCTCTAACACCACGATTAAGTAGTTCCTAATTTCCATTAATGCTTCTATACCAAACAAAATTTGTAGATAAATTGTGACTTCAAACGAAATCGGAAGTTAAAGTCTCTACTTTGTATCTTGAGATAGTCTTAATACTCAGCCCGACTTGAATCATCCATATCTCCTTACCCCCGATATCATTTGACGAGCTGTTTGTTGCGTTGCAAACTAGACTCGATGAACTTAATTTTAGGCTTTTGAAACACCTTAAAAACTCCTCATATACTAGGAGATATGCCTCCTACAATATAGGCTAAAATCGGGTCCGAGATTTTACTGAAATTGTTCCGATTCATTTCGTTTAACTTCTAATCCTCTTCCAACCTCATGTAACCTCTTATACATACATATACACAGTCATTTACCTCCATAACAATTCATATACATGTCTCGAAGGGTCCGTAGAATCACAATAACCATAAGTAGAACTCACAAAGCTTCGACGAAACTCCAATCGAAAAAGTATATTCCTATCTTTTGTCCATCTTCTACTCGTCATTACTAATAATCTCAAATACTTTAAAAGGTCACTCACATTACCTCATATACATACTCATAACGCGATTTCAAATCCTTTAGGTTACCAGGTCACCTCGAGATACTTAAGACAACCATATTTATAACGATATTCTTACTAACTCGATTAACTTTCCTTGAACCTTCTTAACTCATTCTTTCTTGTTTTAATACAAGTATGACAGTTATTATGGTGTGACATTCTCCCCCTCCTTTAGAACATTCGTCCTCGCATGTCAAATGAGGACTAAAACTCGTCAATTAAATAACCGAATCACCCGTTATGCGACTATAGACAGCAAGATTTGACCACGAAAAGGGTGTTTTAGGAATATTATGCCTAAAAGTGCTAAACGACCAAATGGGTCGTTACAACTTTGATCGATTGCTAAAGAGAGAACTTATTTAAGTCTTCATCGTTCATCAGGTGGAGCAGCTTAAGGCCTAACATATTTCACTTAGGGCCTCTTTGGAAAGCCACCTGGGAATTGGAATTGGTGTAATTACTACCCTACACGGCCCTGTTAATTACAGTGCTGTAATTACAACGACTTGTTTGTTTGTCATAACGTACAATTACGGTGTAATACATTACGTCTTCGTTTAGTTGCACAAGTGTAATTACACATTTAGTTTAATTTAAAAATAAAATTTAATAATAAAAAATTTAAAATTAACATTTAAAAAATATTTGCCTTTATAAATGATATTAAATTAGTTATCTAATAACACATTGTTTCTTGAAAATATATTAATTAATAATCATATATTTGTAACTAATATTGTAAAAAATAATTGATATATTTTTTTCAAATTAATAATATTTAATTTTAATTCATTATAAAACTTAAAAGAAGACTTTTTTTTGTAAGAATGTCATGTCCGGATGTTTGACAAAAAAATAATATTTATAAATATAATGCCATAACATATCAAATGTTTAACCCAAAAATCCATCAAATGTAAGTGAAAAATAAACATGCAGCGTGAAAGCAAATAACTTAAAATTGAAAATATAACCTAAATTCAAAATCCAAAAGAAAAAGTTTAATATAATACTCTTATGTCAAGTTCCAACATTACATACGTAAATTCCAACATAACTTGAGTAAATAATTCAAAAGAAAAGAGAAAATATAATCATATAAATCGAATATGATTATATAAATCGGATACCTTCATAACACGCGGTTTGATTGTATCATCGCCGGGTGAAAGCGATAGGCTATACTAAATGTTTCATCATTATCTGAGTTTTCTTAATTCTTAATAGAGATTTGATTACGTATATAATTCTTTGATGGTGTAAGTTTATATCTTGGCAAGTGGACTAACGGAATTTTCTTTTGGTCATTAGGTTGATATTTATGGGCAAAATTATGAAAAAGTCAAAGGTTTGCTGTATCAATTGGTACTTCAGATTTCTTGAAATTCTGATTTTTGTTTCAAAAAATAAGATTATAATAGTTGTTATTGTTGTTTCCTCTTTAATCTTTTGACAAACTTTTTAACCTTTTAAAAAGTTACTGCAAGTCTGCAACCACGAAAAGAGTGTCAGAGAAGCGCGGAAGACTGCTACTGTAAGAGGGTAGTGACAAAATTATAGTAATTCTGTTTCTGTCGTTAAGTTCACATGCTCCACTTTAATTAGGGGTTTGATTTTCCCATTTTTTTGGTGATCTAAAATATGTATGCGCAACAATTTGCCAAGTTCTGTAATAAGTGGCACGATATATATTCTATAAGATTGACACAAAATATGCTTACATCGCACATGTCCAACAAATTAGTCATTTTGCAAGTTAAGATTATCTAATCAGGAGATGATCAAGTCAATCGAATAGTTAAACGTGAAGTTTTAGAGGAGTTCAAAACCCAAACGTGAAGTAATTTGAATAGTTAAATTTCATATTTGGGCTTTTTGAGTTTGTTAGTTATTGTGATTGGGTCTTGTTCCAATTGAATCTAAACATCAAGACGAGTGAGTTAGATTTGAGTTAAATTTCATAGGAGGTACAAGAAAGAAGATGAAGGAAGTTTTAATATAATGATGTATAGTATTATACAATAGTGTATAGTGTTGTATAAATTCCTTGGGCTTCTACTCAAGACTTTAAAGCTCCAATTCACCGTTTTTGTTTCAAATTGCCCCGTATGCTCAAAATCATATCCATTTCCGTGGAGAGACAAAACAAGATATCCCAACATACCAGTGTTTTGTGTTTTAATGTTAAATATTGTATTTATCCATTGAAATATAACATTGTACTAATTTGAGAGTTCAACATGGACGAGGAATAATAACGAGGCTATATTTGAAAAAAAAAAGAAAGGAAAATCCACTATGATGTCATGGGATCACGAGCATTACATTCAAATACAGGAAATCATTCGGAAATGGTTTTATTTCATTTTCAAACTTAAGAGTTCATCAAGAACATAACACAAGACATGATCCCTCCATAAATGAACTCGACAGTAAGATGAGCTGCATATATGTAGTATATCTTGAACTGTTACTTCGCTACCTATATACCCGGCTCAACATTCGTGGAGAACTATCATATCAGTTGAGAATTGGCCAATCAATCTTGTGGAGTAATCTAGGCTAAAATTGGAAAAAGAGATCTCATCATGCGCTACTAGCGAATCATCATCTAATTTGTAACTACACCAACAGCTACATCAAGAATAAATCACCAAAAGGAAAGGCAAAAGAAATAAGGTAACTAGCTTATGAAAAAGAACAATCCATTGATGCATGCCCCCATGGACTTCGACCTCTCTTTTGTTTATGCTCTGCCAAAACAAGAGAAACAGCTAATTAGCCCAAAGTTTCAACCTTGAAATGCCAGATTACTGAATATATCAAGATTAGATACACTTAGTCATCGAACAAATGTGTAGATATACATAACTATTTTCCAGCTATTGATGAATCTCAATGTGTGGATGGTTGTTGGTTTTTTAAAAGATGGGGCAGCAAAAAGATTTGAAAGTGTTTGATTGAAAAAGTCTCTCCATCTTGGATATGAGCTCAATATCTTTCTGTATTTTAAAAGAACAAAATTAAACCAAAAAAAAAAAAAAAAAGAAGCAAAAATCACTGCCATGAATAAGAACAAAGTATATCAACAAAAGCAATAGCAAAACACAAGGAATTTATCTTTTTCGACCACAAGGAAATCATAAGGTGCAAAAGAAAGTAAACTTTTCCAATCCCAATTCCAAATTATATTTTTTTGCTAGCTTGTTTGGATGGTTGTTGCATATTGTTTCATAACGTTTTGTATTGTATTGTACAACACTACCTTGATTTGATGAATGCAATATTTGGATAGATTATATCGTTGCCGTCGGTACATAATGCTACACATCAATAATTTGAAGAATAAACTTACAATATTATAAAGAAAAGTAGCTTATGGGATTATGAAAACGTAGGGTAAAGAATAATATAAAATTATTAAATAATAAGCAAAAAAAAAAAAGGAAAAATGAGAAGAAAAAAACAAAGAAATCTGTAAAATACACAAATCGGTCGTTACATAAAACGAGACTTTTATGATGGATTTAACCGTGCGATACAATAAATATTTAAGTAACAATCAAAACAAACATTGTATTAAAGTAAGAATATGATACAATACAATATGTAACAACCATCCATAAATATTTAACTAACAATCAAAACAAATATTATATTTAAAGTAAGAATACGATACATAACAACCATCCAAACAAGCTGTTAATACCAAAATTGACAAAAAAAAAATATATAAATTAATAGACAAACGGCTACCTTGTAACGATGGTACTGATCAACACCCGCATCCCCATTGCATCCATCACATATTTTTCCTAACAAAAATAAAACTTCAATAAATAAATAAAAAATGAGAAAAATTAACAGCAGAGAGTTGACCATGTTTACTTTGAGTATGTGAAAAAGAATCCCATATGCTAGGACCCCTTCCTCCTTCTTTTGCTTCCACCTTCAACCTTTTTCCATATACCAAAATTCCAAAAAAAAAAAAAAAACTCATTTCAAAATGGGAGACAAAATAAAACATTGCCCCCAAAAAATTGATAGCAGGAGCATAGGCGAATTCGGATTTAAAGTTTCATGAACCTATAGTATTTTTTAAAATTATGGGTATAAATCTATTATTTCTTGCAACTTTTGAAAAAAATAAAAATTATTCAGAATCTCGATAAATCTTTGAATGATCTCTAAAATTGTCCCCTGTTCTCTACACATGAAAATAGCGAGCAACACGCTTATTTTCATAGTACGAAACTTATTTTGATTAGAAACTAAAAAAGTCACCACTGCAAATTTTAACAAGACATGAATTGAATTAACTAAGTACTAGCAAATCTCAAATAAGTAGTACAACTTTGAATTGGTATTCCAACAATTTGAATGAATAAAATTACGAATAGTTTCAATCATATACAATTCAGTATAAAATATTACATCCACTAAGCCATATTTTTAATTTACATCTGGATAGTCAATTTTTTCTTTTGCAGCAGTGTTTATACACACGATATATAATAGTATACCATAATAATGTATAAAAGGGCAATTTCGGGTAATATTAGAAATATGAGTCATTTCGGATAAATATTTTCTCCAAATAGAGATACAGTGTTATTTTTCTAATAAAACTATGTGTTGAAAGTGACGGATAAATGGCTGAGCTATATAGTCAAATGGAAGAAACCTGATAAGCAGAAGTGGCAACACCAAAGACCAAGTGAGAAGAGACCAAGTGAGAAGGGAAGTCAGCACAAGAGAGTTGGTGCTTAGAGCTATAAATATTGTTCCATTCTTTCTCTATTGCTTTCTTTTTCTCTAAACCCATTATTAGTTTTCTTGATTTTACACTTGAATTTGTTTCCATTTAAGAATTTGTTTCTATTTATGATATATGTGTCTAAATGGAAGAAATGTTTTGCAAAAAAAATTGAACTATAGAAAAATGGATGTGAAGTGTGAACTCTATGTAGTCATGAGTGAAAGTGAGAGAATGCGGGGCAATTCTGCGAATTGCCCTTCTTTGGGGTGGTCTTTAAATTTTGCCCCTCATATTTGAAATCTTTAAATTTTGCCCTTCGGCTAAAATATGAGTTTTAGGTTCGGGCCCCACATTACCAAAAATTTTAAAAAAAAATTAACGAAGGCGAGTTTAAATTTCGCTATGCCCCCAGAGCATACACTAAAGGAAGATTACAAAGCAGGTTATCACCACGATCGTGATACTTATGCCTTATAAGAGCTTTCTGGCATAGTATGCCGGGTCACGCATAACTTTGGTAATTCTTCACAAGTTTATGCAGGTCCCATAAAAGTTTGCCCATTAAAAAGTATGCCCACATCAAGATAAGCTTGTTAAGGAACTACAAAGTTATCTTTGGGACCCGCATAATTATGCCAAGTCTTCCCATAAGGCATGAGGTATGCCGAGTCCCATAAAATTTGGTGAATTACTCTTAACAAGTGTATGCTTCGGTCCCATACTCGACCTTAAACCTTGCCTTGCAATTTTTTTTTAATTTATGCTTGAGCGGGGTTCGGAACAAAACCTCATGATTTACGCGTGAGACGCTCGCAGTTTGCAATACGAAGGGCAATAATTAAAGACCAACAATATGAGGGGCATAATTTAAAGACCACAAATATGAGGGGCAAAATTTAAAGACCACCCCAAAAGAAGGGCAATCCGCGCAAAAGAATGGAGAATGCGGTGGTCTAAGGGGTCCATAGACAAAATGTCCAGAGTATGAAACAAATTGCAAGTGCATTCTTCAAAATCGAATTTATGTCAAGTGGGCTTAAATTTTTAAGATTGTGTCATATAATTTATAGGATATTCCAATGTTACTAAAAAAATAAACTTATCTCCCGTGAAAAAATTATTGGGAAATTTGCAAGATTACCCTTCGCTGGGGGTGGTCTTTAATTTTTGCCGTCAAATTCTGCTGACAAAACTTAAAGACAACCAATTTGAGGGGCAAAACTTAAAGACCACCAATTTGAAGGACAAAAATTAAAGACCACGCCAAATGAAGGACAATCCGTGCAAAAAAAAAAAATTTATTTATCTTAAGGGAAAAAGTGCAAATTGATGGAGTATGTCTCCATTCAATTGAACATTTTTCTTCTTTTGTATCGTGTCCATTTTTGAGAACCAACATTTATTAAATTTGAATTTATACAACAACAACAATAACAAATTCCAAAAGTTGGGTCTAAGTAGGATAGAATGTACACAAATCTTATCTCATCTTTATGGGATAGAGAGGCAGCTTGAAAAGTCTAATTTTAAAATAAATGACTTTTAATAAGGAAATTTCATACTCAAAACTTAAATCTGAAATCTCTGATAAAAATTTACGATTTCATCGTAGCTTTTGTTGAACAATTGAACCTTTTTTTACCCCCAAAAAAGGTACAAATAAATTGGTTAGTGGCTTAAAGGATACATGAATTGATCTGTAATAAGCAAGCAAAAAAGTAATAGCAATTTAATAATGAAAATCAAGTAAATATAAAGTAAAAAAGCAATAAGTAAGCCTGGGCCGAATGAGCCTCGGAGGAAATTCTTTGTTGAATATCACTCCGATGAAGCATTTAGCTTTGACGAACTTATATTAACTTGGAACAAGAAGAATAACAAAAGAACAAATTTTGCTTTCAATCGGGGTTGAATCGTATATTCGTGCGCAAGTAGTATATTTTTGAAATCTACATGGTGTATTAACATTAGACCTTTATTTTTATCTAGTAGCTATACTTCTTTAATTTATTTACACCTCATAGCTAAAGGTGTATATCAATTACACTCCATAACTAAAACATACAAAATAGGTTAAAATAAAAAAAAAGAAACCCCCGTATCCACATTTTCTCTCTCCTCCCTCCTTCTCCCTCCCTTCGCTCTCAATATTGCCGCCGGAGCTCCAGAATGAGTCTTGGTCACTGCTCCCCATTGTCACCATTGCTTCATGCGAAAGCCGAACCGAAGAAGTAGCTCCGATCACTGCCATGGTTATGTTCGTGTTGTTCTTGACTGTGGTTCGCCGAATAAGTAAGCTCGGCGATAGGCTTGTTGTTGTTGTTGTGGCGGAAGATTCGCGGAGACTTTGTATTCATTTTAACGGTGATGCTGTTGTTGTTGGCTGTGGTGGTTGTTGTTGTTCACCTGTCTCTCTCTCTCTCTTCTTCTCACGACGAAGTCGGACCGGCGGAAATGGCTTTCTATTTTTTGAATACAATCCGGTGTTGATAACAACAACGGTGACAGCGGTCAGATCTGGATGGGAACAACCAAATCTGACTGGAATTTTATTTCTTGTATTCTGTTTTGAGTATATTCGTTAATTTTATTTCTTGTATACAAATGAATACAGTGAATTTTGAAGTGTATACAAATGAATAGAGTGAAATTTATTTCTTGTATTCGGTTTTTGAGTGTATTCGTTAATTTTTTTAGTGCAAATTTTTGTGTTTTTGATGTTTTAGTTGAATACATCTGATTTGAATACAGCAAAATCTGACTAAACCGAATTTTGAATACAATCCAATTTCTGAATACAATCAACTGTAGCAAACTATTGTAGCGCGCACTGTAGCTACGAAATGTAAATAGCTAAAATGTAGCTATGCCCAATTTAAAACCCCTAAATGTTAGTCATTTATGTAAAATTCCCTATATTTTTCGATGCCTATTACAATGAGCTTAAGCTCCTTTTATATTTGAAAAATGTCAGTTTTGAGCTGTGAATCTAGCCTATTAACGGACAATAATAACCAATGAATGCTACTTTTAATGCAGAAGTGTAACGTTCAACTCCGAATCCAGACTAGTTACGTAACGTTTTGTCGCTCATAAATGACCCGTAACAATTGCTCAGTAACATTTGATCCGGGCTCACACGAAATCACTACAACCCGTTAAATCACACATCACACCATTGATTGACTCTATTTGCCACGTGTTCCTCTTTCCTCATGCCACATGTCAAGCTATATTTACGATGTATCCAAAAACTTTTCTCTTTGTTTTTCCTTTTCTTCTCCTATCTTTGAGAGAAGTTCCAAAGTTTTCGTCATCATGGACCTTTCATAATAAACACTTTTTTATAGTAGAAAGTTTATAAAGATCCTCAAAATATGTTAGTCCATGAAATTCATCTACGTATTTTTTTTTTTGTTAAAAGTTGTACAATCAACGGCCTAAAGCCAAAAAAAATTATGAGATTTCATAAATATTTTAAACAAAATTTATGTATTTTTTCGAGATTCACTTTTTTAGCTTTTTAGAGGCAAAGTTATAAATTTATTCTAATTTCATTCAAAAAAATGTTTTAATGGATTGATAAAGATAATTCATTCCGAAAAGTTAAGTATAAAACGGAATATAAAACCATTATAAACAGGAAAAAAAGTAACAGATGTATGGGAAGAAGGAACAATCACAACCAACGAGATAGGTACATGTATGCTAATTAGTTAGAAATAAAAACTTAACTTAATTTACTCACTCATTTGAATAACTCAAACCAAAATCTAAAAAGTAAAATCTTTTATATATGATAATTAGAAAAATTATATATTTTATATAATTAAATATCATTTCCAAGTCTTTTTAATATAAAGATTTATAATTTTCTTGTATAGTGACCTATTAATGCATTAAATATTCTTTTCACATTATCAAATTTTTATTTCTATATTTCAAGTTACATTATTTTTAATTCTTAGCAAAAAGTTTCCTTATAACCACTAAATATTACTGTAGATATCACAAAGTTACAATTAATATTTAGAAAAATTCATCATTCCTTATATAATCGTGAACTTTGTCTAATAGTTTAGAACTTTGAATAAACTAATTAAATTTTCATATCTACCAGTAAGATTTTGATAACAAGAATCAATATATTATATAGCAACAAATGGTTAATATTTTATTAATTTGAAAGAACCTATCTCAAGTATATATTAAAAAATGTGATACATATTTTTTGCATACAAATTTATAAACTATATACACGTACTAATAGCTAGTTATATAATAATAATGGAGTTTTGGGGAGTCTTTGACTCCCGAAGGACTAACGCCGATAATTCAACTCTGGCAGGTCAACAAAATATGCTGCACTGGAGTTGAAATAGAAAGCGGCGGCACAGTGGTGGATGAAGTAGGTAGTAGTTTAGGCGCGGCGGCGCAGTGGTGGAAGAAGTAGGTAGTAGTGCCGTCGGAGGAGAAATATAGAGCGGCGGTGGAGTGGTGGAAGAAGTAGGTAGTAGTCCCGCCGGAGTTGAAATAGACAGCGACGGCGGAGCGGTAGAAGAAGTAGGTGGTAGTGCCGCCGGCGTTGCCGCTGTCAGAGGAGAAACCAAATCAGTCATGTTAACCCTAGTTGCAAATGACGGACGCACCAACTTTCCTTTTTTTGACGTCATTTTGTAATATTTTTCTCTTGGTGAATTATAATATTGATAGGAAAATTTATTTTGATGTGTGAGACCTTGATTTCATTCCTTGTTTCTCTACTAGTTAGAGATTGGCGGTACTCAATAACAAATATTAAACATTAATTCATTTTAAAGACAAAATGAATTATTTGGACAGGAGTATATCTTTTAGGTTGTCATGTAAATTTTGTTTTCCGTCAGTCCACAGTGATCTCAATGTTTCTCCTTTCAAATGCCTTTGAAAAACTCTTATGTTAGAATTATGCTCGAAATGCTCACTTAAGATCGTTTAAAAAACAAAAGTATCACACATTTGTCGGTCAGAACTATTATATTACCTATAAATTATAATTCAGAAGGAACCTTCATAATATAAATTTAATAATAGGGCATAAAGGCATTCATAGGTGTAATCGTATGAGAAGTTTTAGTGCGTGTTTAAATTGTTGAGGGGCAAAAAAATGAAAGTGCTACTTCTATTCATTTGCGATGCATATTCTACTTGCTAATACGATAGTGCTTCTCCCCTAGAGAATCTTTTTACGCTCTTCATTATACATGTGATATTCATTTTGAAATTTTGATTTTTCAGTTGCACCGCATAAAATACTTTCCACCAATGTTTTTCTAGTTTGATGATTCAAACTCTCTTGTTAAGTATGAAGAAATTATTTCATTCCAAGATTTAAAAGTTACTTAAGGAGAGACTTACTTGTGGTATAATCCAAATTATGATTCTTAATATTTTTAACTTTTGTTATATAGGTTGCCTTCTTATTCTCATTTTAGCCTAATGTGTAGTTGGTTAAACCTTGTAGTATCGGAAGTAAAAGGGAAATAGCTAATAAGTAGTCTTGATTTAACTATTTTGGAGTGACCAATGATATAAACCACCTATTCCTCGCTTTCCTGAGTGTGTATATATTATATATGTAAAGGTTTTTTTTTTTTTTTTTTTTTTTTTGCTGTAATAGTTAATGCAAATACAATAGGTCAACAATCATATACACGTGGAAGCAAAGAGTAAACCAAATGAGATAAAGAGCCTGTTTGGAGCCTTTTTTTTTTTTTGGCTTATAAGATGTTTTCAGCTTATAAGCTGCTTTAGATAAGTTAAGTCAAACGGGCTCAATTAATTTTGTGGGCTTATTTTAAGCACAAAATGACTTTAAGTCAACAAAACACTCAAAAAGCGAAAACAATGACTATAAGCAACTTAGAAGTCAATCCAAACGTTCAAATAGAAACAATAATTAGCTCTAAAAAGCTGCAAATGGACAGTTAGTGCACAGGCGTGAAGTTAGAATTCAAATGGGGCCCACCGTCCAGAAGGGTTAGTAAAAGGGTGATTTGGTCAACACGATAAAGATTTTATACAAGAGCAACAATAATCTATTTTTCCAGTCAATAGAGGTAGGATTTATTTGCCATTTTAGCAAACATAAACGGTGTTGATGTCGCACCTTCGGGTGTGGCTGAGTTGGTTTGAGGGGAGGCCACCCTAAGGGAGGTCGCGGTTCGAACCCCCCCCCCCCCCAAAAAAAGCCTTCTCGGGGCCGCGCATCGTCGCGGTGGCTTGCCTAGTGCGGTTTACATTCCCTGTGGGGTTTGCGGGGCATTCCACGTTGGGGTTTTACTCAAAGGCGCACCGAAAGGTAGCGGTGCAAGGGTTTTCCTGGAGTTTCCAAAAAAAAAAAACGGTGTTGATGTCATTAAAATTCCATGTCCAAGTTTTTAGCGTACAACACAAGCAAATTAATGCACCTTATATCACCTGAAAAGACCAAAACACCCTCAAAGTAAAATCAAAGACTCTAGGTGCAGTTTGCATGAGATCAAACCATGTTTCGATATGCAATTTGAATTTCTTAAGTTGTATTTTTTTTATAGACATAAAAACCCCATAAGTAGTGAAAACTATCAAAATATTCTCAATTCTTATATCATCTTACCAAATGAGCAAGTCATAATTCATAACAAAATTAATACCCTACTAGAAGGCCTTTCTAAAAAATACTGATTAAACTTTAGCTCAATAAAAAAGAAAATTTAACATGAATAGTAATGTAACTACTCTTTAATATAATCCTCCCACATGATAGACATAATAAAGGTTGGTGGAGTAATTATTAAAAATATCTACCAACTTATGGGTCTTTTTTTTTTTTTTTTTTATAAAATATAAACTTATGGGTCAAGTTTTATATTTAAAAATTTTAAAACCATGATTTCAAACCTCAAATCATGCCTTTTTGGATGATTTGGGATTCAAATCATGGTTTGAAATCATGAGATGAAATGCATGTCTAAATATTAATTTTATCTCATGATTTCAAACCATAGTTTCAAATCGCATGTCTAAATGCCTACTAAGCACCCATGTTGTCAGCAAGCTCCTTGAAACTCTCCCTTGTATATTACTCCATAGTAATAAAAAAGTAAAGTCGTAATAGTGATAGTAAAGTAACTAATCTAACGTGAAATCATCACCAAGCACACCACCTCATAGGTACATCTTGAACCGAAAAATTAAAAAAAAAAAAAAATGAAAAAGAAGAACCTGATTTTTCTTCTTCCACGCCAAACAACTCTCATAGACTATTATACATTTTTATATATCTATATACATAACGTGCCTGTCTTGTATAAAAATGCAATTCTTATTCAAAACCAATCCAAATCACCAATAATTAACTTCAAATTTTAAAAACTCTCTCTTCAGATTATTTCTAGCAAGTCTAGACAACACCCATTCTAAATTTCTCACAAAATTAAAATAGAAATTTAAACTCACTTATTTAAGCTTGTTCAATAATGGTGGATTACAAGTTTTAGAGGAGTTCAAAACTTAAACATGAAGTAATTTGAACAGTTAAATTTCATATTTGGGCCTTTTGAGTTTGTTAGTTATTGTGATTGGATCTTGTTCTAATTGATTCTAGACATCAAGACAATCAAAACTTAAATTTGAAGTAGTTGAGCTCAATTTGAGTTAAATTTCATAGGAGCTACAAGGAAGAAGACGAAGGTAGTTTTAATATAATGATGTATAATATTATACAATAGTGTATATTGGTGTATAAATTCCTTGGGCTTCTACTCAAGACTTCAAAGCTATAATGATGTATTTCTGAGTTAGGATAAGTTTTCCTTTTTTTTTTTTCTGACTTTCCTCCACTCTCTCTTCTTCAATGTGTCCTATCTGCTTAGGTCTGCATAAGCAATTGTATCTGATTTGCACATGCATGTTTGAAAATAGAAATAAATACCTACTCCTATATGATTTCGGATATTTGATGGATCAAAATCCGTCCTTTTTGATAAGTAAGTCTAATTAGCATTTTTTTTTAAAAAGTTTTCAGTGATGTTCTGTTTTTTCTCTTTGTTATAGTCCAAAATTAGATATTGCCATTAAGTTTAGCCAAATATATTTCTCGAATTTATCAGTTCCTAAAATGTAGGCGTAGGAAGGGGGGAAATATAAGCAAGAACCAAGTTAGTTAGAAGGCGTCGAACGACTTTATCTAATGAAATAGCATTTATAAATCATTAGAACGTACCGGAAGTTTTAAAACAGTCTAAAGTGTAAACCTGTCATAGCGGAGGTTACAAATATGAATACAGTAAGAGTTTGAAACATGCACACACATAGAAACCACAACGAGAGAGTGAATATTTAATTTTCCAAAACAATACAAAAAAAAAATACTACTTAATGGAAAAATATCAACACAATCATACTCCCCAATTTAAAACTATAGGTTAAAATCTCAAGGGTCCGATCAGTACAATAGTCAATCAAAGATTCCTATCACATGTGATTTAACCCAAACCAACCATTGAACTTGAAAACTAAAGAACTAAGAAACCACCTTGACAGTGAAATCATAAATTGAATTGGGGGGTCCTTCAGCCATATTTTTTTGAGGAGAAGAAAAAGTTGGGTATCTATAGACCAAGAACAAACGAACAAAGAACAAGGGAGCTGTCAAATTGGTGAAACTTTCCAAATTCATCTTCTTGTTCTGCCTACTCTATGCATATAAGCCCACAAAGAAAGGGAAAAAAACAGATGAAGGAAAAAGAGGAAGATGGAAAAAATTTAATTGAAAGACGGATATACCTGCCTGCTGCTAGAACACCGAGCAAGAAAACGCGAAGCTCTTGAAAGCAAGAAAAAATAAAAAGAAATCCATACAAAATTGAACTCGCCGAAGCCAGTAGAAAACTGACCGGATGGACAAAGGGAAAGGGGAGAAGATTGCAGAAGAGGATAGAATGTAATGAATACGTGATCCATTTTAATTAATTGGATTAGGGTGAAATTATGATTTTACCCTTAGTCAAAATCAAGCTCTTCTATAATAAACTAGATGGCCCGAGCTAGTGGTCCGACTTTTGGAAGGTACTTCCTTATTCGTTTTGTAGGAGTTTAACTAAAAAAAAGGAACCAGTATCATCAAGTTAAATATTACTCATAACATAATATGCTTCATATTGTGCGGAACAAAGTTATATTATTACATTGCCAAGCTTGCTAGAAAGAGAAAAGTTGTGAAATTCTTGATGTTCTTGGTGTAAGCGGGTACAATATAGATTCAACCAGTTGTTGTCGGCTGTGGAAAAGAGAAGAGAAACTTGTACATATCCCGATAAACCTGCAAATTGTAATGCAATGTTTAAGGTATACCATCAATGTTTGAGAGAGTTGGAATAAAAGTTCAAAATCATGCAGCAGTATGAGGATTCTATTAACAAACCATAAGAGTGCCCAAATTAAAAAGTTGAAACAAATTAACTGGAACTTAACACATTAAGTTGGAAATGTTTTACATGTGAAAGACCAGAAGAATGAAAAGAGAAATGTAGAGATTAGAGGAAAGTGATGGTAAAACACCAACCCTTGCAAAGCAAAACAGAGGTAAGCACAATATTATCGAACTAAAGGAAGCTCCCAGCAAATTTTCAAGAAACAGAAGCAGCAAAGCAACATACATATTATGTAAAAGAGATTTGATTTCGAGAAGATAATTCCCTATTTGTTTTAATTGTTTAGTAGGAGTTAAATAAAATTAATGTAGTATGCCTCATATTATGTACATTCAATAGTGGAACAAAGTTATAGTACTACATTGTAAATGTAACTGGATTGTAGCAGCGATTGTTGGCAGCACGTGATTCATCTAGGTATTACTTGAAAAAGGAGGACCAAGCATGCGAAGTTACAAGTCACAACTAATACATTCATTTTGTGAAGCCAAAAATAAGATTATTCTTAATTTGCTCTAATAAACTTTAAATTTTATTCTTTAAAGTGATTTCTTTAAATACATGCTAGATATCAAATTTTATATTCCATCCTTACAAACATTGAAGTATACCTTCATGCCAAAATCTATAATGATCGTATATCTAAAATTAGGCAACCAGAAAATCTCAGACTCAACTAAATAGAAAGCATTGCATCTTCAATAGACAAGTAGATGAATGTGTACCTTTACTTGAAGTAACATTATATGCTGACTTGAGCTTTAAAAGGGAAGAGACACTCTTTTGGTCTGACTTTGATCTGCATCAGAGATAAGGATAATGTTGCAGTAGAAAACTTGGTGGCAGTACAAAAGAGCTAAGTCCATAATTTTTTTGTGTGTAATATAAGGAAGAAGCAGAAAAGAAACATATCATTACACCAACCGTGTCCGTGATGAGCATCGGGTTTTCCCCAACATCGCTGTACATTTAAGATCTAATATTGGAATTTCATGGTGGTTCTAACTGTGTTGTAACAATATCCAAAGAAAAGGAAATATCATGCTAGAAAGAAAAAAACAGTGAGATTGTCAATGTTCATGTAGGTAGTCCAACTTATGCATGAGTTATGCTACAATTGGGTGAAATCTGGACTTTAACAGCTGCTGGCAACACATATCTTAGCTGGGTCTGTACCGAAAAAAGAAAGGCAAGAATTAGAATTGAGAATGTTGAAAGTGCAATCAAATTTGAAGTATCACTTCAGTTAAAGTTTGATGCTAGAAGTCTCTACTGAATTAGAAAAATACCAAAAGTAATGAGAAGCAAAACTTTTTTTCACTTTGTCCACACACTGTAATGCCAGCTAAAATAAACACCAGTTTAATATCACTATCTCTGCTGGAAAAAAATCTCTAGCAAATCATAATACCTATGGCAAAATACCCAACAGCTGAGGAGGCACATAAAAGATTTGAGGAAAAGTAAGTATACCATAAGAAAGTTGAGCCAAGAATTCCTTTTAAAAAAATGCTAAGCAATTGACCAGAACAGGTACCCCGAAAGGATTTGGACACACAGCATACTGATTAAAGCTTTGGTGTAATGTGCCCTCCCGATATTTCCTAGTTAGTGTTTCATATTTGTTGGTTCTTCATCATACATGGATGGTGCTAACGCCTTCAACTTCAAGACTCATCCTTTCCGGAGAATTTGATTCTGGAGACCTCCTTGCGTGCAATTTTTAGTCACATTAATCCGTTGACAAACCTTATCCTTGAATGCCGATACATACTGGGCTCTGGAGAATTGGGATTCTTTTATCATCGCCCTTTTTTGTATGACAGAATCAGGAATCTTAATGCAGGCTCACCAATTAATGGTAGAGCCATCACTAACTGTTGATCCTGGCAAGATCATTATTTTTCCATCCAAAGTTAGAGACTATTCCTCTTGATTTATACATTTGGTAAGTAGTCAGACTTGGTGAAGTAGTTTCTTTTCTCGAGAATAACTACTTTCTGGCCGGAGCTTGTAACACCTCCATCAGATCCTGAGCCAACAATGACAACATCACACTGAACTATGTAAAGGATGTTTGCCTTCTTTAAAAAGTTTACTTTAAAAAAGATCTCTCATTCTAAGACCACAAAAATTTTGCTAATGTCTGGACAATAGCATTTGGTATTGAGGAAGAATATGGAAGAGCAAGAGTTAACAATTAATCTGGAAACTCTGATTTAGTTCAACAAAATATAGTACGTAGTTGGTAGGTAAAACTTAAAAGCATTATATATATATATATACCCATATGACCCACATTTGGTCCAATG
>NW_026722109.1:0-7907 GCF_029784015.1 Lycium ferocissimum | reverse complement strand
GCCCCTCGTTTGACTCGGGTGGGCCCACTATTCCCGAATTTCTCTTTTGCCCTTAGCTTACTTTCTTCTATAAAAAGGAAACTTTTGGACATCTTTTGAACTACTAAATAAGAATTGTTTTTAATTAAACCCTTAACCCCAATGCATGATTTTTTTCCTCACTAAAAGTTTACAAGTGTTTTCAAAATATTCTTTTCTTGAAAAGTAAGTTTTACAATATTGAGAGTCTTAGCGACTAAAGCGGCTATTTGTGATACTATGGTGACTAAGATCCTACGATGACTATGATTCTATGATACCTATGATTCCATGGCGACCATGATTCACTGTACCTATGATTCTATGATGTCGACTATGCCATGTCTATAACTTAGACATATATATACATATAATAGTAGAACCGAGCGCTATAGACGGCGATACAAATATATACATACAATATAAGTGTGTGCATGCGACAAAAGAATCGGAGCGCTATAGGCATGAGCGATATATATGCTTTGAATGAGACGGGGCGCTATAGACGCCGATATTTATACTTGAAAACGCGGACGTATTTACGGGGAAAATAGGGATAAGGCGAGCGTTCTGTACGCGTATCCCTGATCGGTTGGAGTTTGGCACATGATATCGTCCGGACGCGGGATGCCCCGGACGCGGGTGTGCTTATTATGGTCAAATGGATGTTCCGACGCCTCGGCAATATAATATATTCTTATTTTTTATGTATATATGTATATCTATGAGTAAGGAAAAGCTAAGAAAGTGCGACATTTGCCAGGCACTTATAGGTACGGTATGCTCTTATCTCATTACGAATCCTATCATCCCATGGTATTGTTGTTCATACTTACGTTCTTGTTCGTATTATTATTATTCATGTCTTGCATACTCGGTACATTGCTCGTGCGACCCCTCTCTTGTTGCGTTAAATGCGCGCGGTACGCAGATGGATCGAAGTTAATGTAAGAGATGTTCAGCGAAGTTGTCAAGCTCCCTTTGTACGGAGTGAGCGAGTCGGAGTATACGTGCCGGGATCACGATTACGGTTAGAGACTTTGCGGAGACGAGTCGTGGGTTTGGGAAGTCGGTTTGTGTTATAATACAAGTTTGTACGGTTACATGTTTTACTTAATTCAAAAGCAATGAAAGAATGTTCTTAATCTTATTGTATACACACGACTTAGAGGTTCAAAAAAAAAATTTCAGTACGTATTAGGGTTAGCGGGTTCGCTCGGCTCGTTACGGGGTCGGGTGCCATTAAGCACCCTAATCGATTGGGGTGTGACAGCACAAATTACTCGCGTCTGGATGTATGAACAACAGGATGGCCCATATACAACTCATAACCAAACTGTATACAAGAACAACACCAAGAACTATGTATCAAGTACTCTCAACTGTCTGTGCATATATATACATATACTGAAAGGAAAAGTGCAAGCCGACCAGGCTGCTACATATGCTGTACACAAAAGAATAGGAGCCGACAAGGCTACATCACATGCCAACTATATACAACTATCTACTGACCTCTAATGGATTACAAAGCTGTAGAAAGGATGGGGCAGGGCCCCGTTATACCAATATATACATGTCAAAATATCATACCAAAAATGAACCCAGACTTCGGATCAGAGTGGAGCTTGTTTGATCACCCGGAGTCAAGTCGAAATCGAGGGGGTTCACCCTCGTTGTCTACACGAACACGCGAGCATGAAGCCTTCTCTCCCCTCTCCCCCAGCAATAGGGGAGTCAGTACGGATAATGTACCGAGTATGTAAGGCATAAGAACAACATATACATAAGAATCATGAAAGAAATCTGAAACACGAAGTCAGTCCAACTATTTGAATACATCTGTGACTAAACATCTGGCAATATCTGTACCACTCTGGATAACAGAAAGTGCCTCTGAGGGCATATGATATGCATAGGTCATAGTATAACTGTTAGTCTTTGAGGAACGTACAGCCCGATCCATATATCATAGGTTAGTGCTGAGGAACGTATAACCCGATCCATGTATCATATGTCATCAGCCTCTCGGCAGCCATCATCATTATCATCATCACTGTGCACCAACTGATCAGGTGGTAAAGAATATATAACGACTATCCCTTTCCCTATACCCCATATACATAAAACATACGCGTATATAATGCCTTCTGGTCATTGGTCAATGTGCACATGTATAAAGAATGCAATGCATAAGCAAAATGAGTAAATGGAACTCTCGGAGTGACATAAAGTCGTACCACCTCCAATAGACATCTTTTGAATTAACATTATCAATGTACAAGATCTCAAGACCCAAGAACAGAAGGGACAATCACAAAAGAGTATAGGATCATCAAAGACTAGAGTGCTCCTAATGCTTCTAAGAGTAGAGTAATATGGAAGCTCGATCATTTGTTTGTTCGTGCATATCATGGTGATCATGCCAAAGTGAAAGAAAGGGGCCTTAGCATATTTGGAGCATATCTAATCGTCCAACGTCTACTCCTCAAGCTCGCCAGTCTACAATCAAGACAACATATGCCATAATTAGACCATTTACATCAATTACTATCCAATTCAAGTATGAAAGGAACTTAACGAATTTCGGACAGCATCTCCTTTGTAAACTTAACAATCCCTCAATTTCCAATTCAACCCAAACATCAACAACAATATCAATAGCAACAACAACATCATATGGCAACATAAACAAGTAAGAATCTCCCCAAAAATCTAATCAAAATCAGCCCACAAGGCAACCATATCAACAAACTAGGTTATGTCTCCGCAACACAATCTCCTTCACCTTAAACTACTAAAACTCATGATAATTAACTCAACCACAAAAGTAAGAATCATATACATACCTTGAAGAACTAGAACTCCTAAAACTCAAGCTTCAACTCCAACTCTAAAGCTCAACAACTTCAATGGGACCCTAGGAACAACTTTCCCTTTACTAGCTCGGGTTTACGGGCCCGGGTTTACTGGCTCGGATCTTGGTAAAACTCCTCTAATATGATAGAAATATTGAGAGGATAATATCTTAGGGTTTGCTCTATTTTGGGAATGAAAATAAGGAATTAAAATGTGAAGCTTCATATATATAAGTGGAAGAAGAATGTTCCAGCGATGCGGGTTGACGGGAGGGTCGATAGCTCGTCGACATATTGACGGCTCGTCGACATGCTCCGTCGATCTCCACCTAAAAAGTTCAGGGGCTGCCACATGTTGACGGTGTACAAAGATGGCTCGTCGACATGTCAACGGCTCGTCAAAAGAGACTGGTTTCTGCAAGTTTTCCTGAGTTGTTCCAACTCGCGTTGATTCGATTCGTTCATCTTCTAATCCCATTGTATTGCAAGGAACATATACTTGTACTTTGGTTTACGCGAGATAAGGCACTTAATATCTCAAAACTCGGGTACGGGTCTCCATACTAAGGGTATAAATCACCAATAAGCCAATGATTTTCTTGCGATGAAAACGAGAGGCGTAACACTCTTACCCCCTTAGAAACATTTGTCCTTGAATGTTCATGCAAGTCATGAGTTATAAAAATTTCGTCAAAGTTTCCTAATAACTATCCAATCCAAGGGTACAAGACACTCAAAATAATGACACACGGGGCTACCAAAGCAATAACAACCATGGTCTCGCGCGACCCAAAATAAAATAGTCGTATTTATATCACATACCTGAAGTCTAAACCTCCTCGGAAGATAAGAATGGATATGGATATTTGGTCTTTATATCATTTTTTGCTTCCCATGTCACTTCTTCAACATTTTTATTTCTCCAAAGCACTTTAACAGAAGCCACATCCTTAGTCCGCAATCGATGAACTTGTCTATCCAATATAGCCACAGGGGTTCCCTCATATGTTAATTGCTCGGTCACTTGGATATCATCTACTGGCAGACCTCTCGAGGGATCTCCTATACACTTAAGGAGCATGGACACATGAAATATCGGATATCTGAGACTCTAAATCAGAAGGTAGTTCTAACTCATATGCTACCTTACCCACTGTACGAATGATTCTATATGGCCCAATGCAACGAGGGCTTAACTTACCCTTCTTGCCAAACCTCATCACTCCCTTCATAGGTGAGATCATCAGGAAGACCCAATCTCCTACCTCAAACTCTAACTTACGTCACCAGTTATCTGCATAAGACTTTTGTCGACTCTGTGCCGCTAGTAACCTTTCTTGAATGACTTTCACTTTGTCAACCGCTTGCTTAATTAAATCTGGGCCTACTAGCTAATTCTCTCCAACATCAAACCACCCTATAGGTGATCTACATCTCCACCCATATAAAGCCTCATAAGAAGCCATCTGGATACTAGAATGGTAACTGTTATTATATGCGAACTCAATAAGAGGCAGATGATCATCCCAGCTACCTCGAAAGTCAATCACACACGCTCTCAGCATATCCTCAAGTGTCTTTATAGTACACTCAGCTTATCCATCTGTCTGTGCGTGAAATACAGTACTAAGACTCACCTGAGTCCCCAATCCGTTCTGAAAAGATCTCCAAAAGTTAGTTATGAACTGCACCGCTCTATCTGAAATAATGGTTGTAGGAACACCATGAAGTCGTACAATCTCTCTAAGATAGGCTTGACAATCTTGGTGAATAAGTAGTTCTGATAGGTAGAAAGTGAGTTGACTTTGTAAGCCTATCAACTATGACCCGTATTGAATCATACTTCCGCTGAGTACGAGGCAAACCAGTAATGAAATCCATATTACTTCACGAGCTAGTTCTCTCTTCTCTAGCTGTAAATATGACAGGCTACCCATGGATTTACGACTAAGGGCATCGGCTACTATATTAGCTTTTCCAGGATGGTACAGAATATCAACGTCGTAATCTTTTAACAACTCTAGCCATCGCCTCTGACGCAAGTTCAAATCCTTCTGATTAAAGATGTACCAGAGGCTCTTATGGTCAGTATAGATATCAACGTGTACACCGTATAGATAGTGCCTCTACATTTTCAAAGCATGGATCACTGCAGCTAACTCAAGATCATGGGTTCGATAATTCTTCTCGTACTTCTTCAGCTGTCTGGAAGCATAAGCAACAACTTTGCCATGTTGCATCAACACACATCCCAACCCAATACTTGAAGCATCACGATATATCACATAGCCATCTGTTCCCTCTGGAAAAGTCAAGACGGGTGCTGAAGTCCACTTGTACTTCAATATCTTGAAACTCTGCTCACATGCATTCGTCCACTGAAACTTGGCTGATTTCTGAGTCAACTTGGTCAACGGGGCTGAAAGTGAAGAAAATCTTTCCAAGAACCTCCTGTAATATCTGTCGGAGCCCAAGAAAGCTCGTATCTCTGTCAAAAGCGCGGGCCTTGCAGCCAATTGCTCACGACCTCGATCTTTTTTTGAGTATCCACCCCTAATGCCTTCTCCGAAATAATGTGGCAAAGAAAAGCCACGAGTTCAAATTTTAATTCACACTTAGAAAACTTCCCATAACTCTCTATCCGAAGAACTCTAAACACTTTGCACGTCGATTATCTGTATGTTCGACGACGAAGAATAAACGAATATCATCTTAAAACACAATCACGAACGGGTCTGGGAAGAGTTTGAATACACGATTCATCAAGTCCATGAATACAGCTGGAGCATTAGTTAGCCCGAATGACATAACACGAAACTCATAGTGCTAATATCTAGTCCTAAATGCCGTCTTCAGAATGTCTTCCTCCTTCACCCTAACTTGATGATACCCTGATCTTAAGTCTATCTTTGAAAAATATTTAGCACTTTGCAGCTGATCAAATAAATCATTAATCCTCAGAAGCGGATACTTATTCTTTATAGTCACTTTATTCAATGGCCTGTAATCAATACACAGACGCAAGGAGCCATCCTTCTTTCTTACAAATAAAGTTGGCGCTCCCCACGGCAATGTACTGGGTCTAATGAAACCCTTTTCAAGCAGATCCCTCAATTGCTCCTTTAATTCCTTCAACTCAGCAGGTGCCATTCTATAAGGAGGAATGGATATTGGCTGAGTATCTGGTAATAGATCAATAGTAAAATAAATCTCCCGCTCTGGCGGACGTGCTGGAAGCTCGTCTAGAAAACCTCCGGGAATTCGGCGGCCCACGAGAACGGACCGAAGTGTTTGTGACTGCCTTACATATTAGGAACCGGTAAACTCAAATGATAAATATACCCTTTTCGATCATCTTACTTGCCTTAAGGTAGGAAATAAACCTACCTCGGCAAGCGACATTACCTTCCACTCTAAAGCCGGCTCATCGGCCCAGGCCCGAACTATTTTCATTCTACAATCAACATTAGCATAGCACGAAGCCAACCAATCCATACCCATAATAACGCCAAAATCGATCATGTCTAACTCAATCAAATCTGCTATGGTTCGGTGATTGCAAACGATGACCACACAACCTCGATATACTCGCCTAGCTATGGCTGGGTCACCCACTGGCGTAGACACCTTAAAAGGTTTAATCGATTCAGGCTTTATCCCAAACTTGCCAACAACAAATAAAGTAACATATGATAAGGGGGAACCTGGGTCAATCAGTGCGTATACATCATAGGAGAAAATTGATAATATACCTATAACAATATTAGGAGACGGCTCACGATCCAGTCTACCAGTTAATGCATAGATGCGGTTCTGAGGACCGCTCAAACTAGATGCTCCACCCCTTCCACTACCGCACTCGGCTAGTGTCTAAGAACCTTGCAGTGGGCGTATAGAAGAAGAAGACCCAGCTGCAGACCCTGTAGGTAGGACAATACCTACATCGCCCCTCGTCGGACACTCTCTCATCCTGTGGCCTGGCTGGCCACAAGTATAAGAAGCATCTGATCCCAGTCGACACTGTCTAGCATGTAATCTACCATTGTAGGCACATCGTGGAAAATGTGGCCTCACCTGGCCTGACTCCGGTCTGTACTGAGAACCCAAAGCTCTGGAACTCAGACCTGCTCCGGAATAAGAAGAACTGATCAGACCTCTGGCCTGAAACCCGCGGAGGTGCACTCGGCTTGAGATGGAATGGATGCGGGAATACTCTTTCGTCTGTCCTCTACGAACTTCGCAGACAATATCTAAAGATCTAGCCCTCTTACCACGGCCTTAGTCATGCTCACGCTCTGTCCTCTGCTGATGCTTGATCCTCCGGATGCACGTGCGTATGCACAGCCTGTGAGTAATATCCATACCCGATTTGTAACCACGGTACCCGGCCTGCCCAATGAATAAAATGTGGCCCTAGACCAGTCATGAAACGATGAATTCGATCCTCGTCTAAATACCATAAATGCAGGAGCATATCGACCAATGAATCAAAGTATCTGTTGTACTCACGAACATTCATACGCCTGGCGAATGTGTAAAGCCTGTCTGCTCGGCCATCGAACCTCTGCTTAGAGTAAATAATGACGAATAAAGCCATCGAAAAACTGCCAAGTATGGGCGAGGGGGCACCCTCTCTAGATAACTCCACGTGCGATACCATTCTTGTTTTAACGACATCCATCTATAAGAAGCCAACTCCACTGACTCAACCTTATTAGCATGCATGACCCTCAGACTCCTTTGCATACTATCAATAAAATCCTGAAGGTCCATATTCTACCTCAACACGGAGAATTTTGGTTGATCTAAACCAAGGAAATTCTTAACCCTCGCACTACTAGCTCGGTCTGCCTAATCAACATCAACTTTGGTTTCAACAATTTTATAGCATCTCGCTCCCGTCCGGTCCCTGGGAGGGGGGAGGACTAGGAGCGACTTTCGGGCGGCTTTCCCGCCCCTATCGGGTGGGGTATCCTCAACCGCCCGAGCCCCGGGGATCCGGGATCGACTTACCCTTTCCTTTTTTTTAAA